>NW_014569784.1:141048-143782 GCF_001313835.1 Polistes canadensis
AAAATACGATAAATAAGATGCAAGAGAGAAAAAGAGAGAGAGAGAGAGAGAGAAACCAGAGTATTATCGATAATCGATATAAAAATAGATAAAAAATACAAATGTTTGAATTAATTTAACATTTAGTAATATTAAAATTTCGAAGAAAAGTTTCTCATGATATTTAATAGCATACTGATAGTTAAACATACAAATAAATTTCAGACCGATTATTTCCACCTTTTTACGTCTATTACTAGAAGATTACGATAGGTTAAGATCGGTGAATCGATAAAACCGAAGCTCGAGCATTCACGATGAATGGCCGATCGGAGGTACACTCGCAGTTAGAGCCGTCTAAAGAGAGGAGGGCTTTATAAATCGGCTAATAAAAACAATGATCCAACCGGAACGAGATACGATAATAGACCTCCTAAGTAGTTTCACTTAAATAAAAAGAGAAAGAAAGAAAGAAAAAAATTCGATACTTTAACATGTTTTCTAATGATTCCTTGAACACAAATCCTTGAGTCGATTTTATTGCATCGAATGTCTCTCGTATATGTATTAATTAATTAACGACTAGAAACACATAGAATAACATTATCACTCTTTCTCTTTTTATCTTTCTTTTTATCTACCTATCCATCTATCTATCCATTTATACCTTTTTCTCTCTTCAGATAGAGAACCTGATCGTTCTCTGATACAATGCCGATATTTCGTAGAACCGATTGAACAAACGATAGAGTCTGCTATATAAAGATTCAACGAAACGATATCCTCGAAGATAATTCTACCTGTTAGTTCTTTTTTCTTGTCTTTACTCTTACGACGACGATGGTCGTTCGCCAAGAATCGAATCAATACAACATGATCGTACAATATTTCTAAACGGTCTAACGAAATCGGTAATCGAAAGGATCGCGAGCTACCGTCCGATCTCGAAACGAGTCGACGGGAGTTCTTTTATAAAGAAGATTCGTTTTAGGGGCCGGTCAGAGAGGAATGCACGATTATTTCTTTCTCCATCTCATTTATTCCGACTCTGATCTTCTCTTTCTCTTTCTCATTCTTTTTCTTTTTCTTTCGATTTGTTTCTTTCTTTTTTTTTCACCATTCTGATGTAGGGAAAGATGGTCAATCGATATTGTACACACACACCTAAGTTATTTCTTTTTGTTTGTATGTTTTTATCATGTTTCTCTCTTTTTATTTCTTCTCTTCACCCTCTCCCTTTCCCTCTCTCTCTCTCTCTCTCTCTCTCTCTCTCTCTGTCTCTGTCTCTTTCATTTTTCCGTATCTATCCCATTCTTTTTACAAATTGAGTTCGTTATTTCTAATAACTCGACCGTATCGTTATGCAACGTTATGGAAAAAAGCTTCGACATCGTCGTTAAATTTGGTGCGGTAAAGTTCCGCATCAAGATTTTTGAAAATTTCAAAGAAAGCAAAAGATTTTGAAGGGATTTCTAGATACGCTACGGCTTTCACGCTCGTTTATTGTTGGTTACCGAGACGACTTTAAAAAACCATCAATATTCTTGGAAAACGCGGTATGTTCTTTTAACGGATTTAATATTTATATTTCGAAAAAGAATCGGACTAAAAATCTATATTTAAGATATCTTTAAGAAGAAAACATATAAATAGATCTAGGAGTTTTTTTTTTCTTTTTTTTATTATCGTGTATATATGAACAATCGTATTAATGATTAATTAATTGTCGTGGAACGATTTGTCAGGAATAAAATTTATATCGATATTTCTATTAAACGTTAGCTGGGTCAGAAATGCGTGCAGGAACGAGAAGAGAAAGCAGTGCAGTTGTGTTCGAATTGCAACGACGAACATGAGGACGTTGAGAGAGAATACGCGGTGTGCACGTCAAAATGGAGTGTAACTTTTTCGTATAAATGCTTTCGTTTCTCAAAATGACGGAAATATTGTAGAAAAAAGGGAGATACGAGATTGGTGATATATATATATAACTACGTATGTATATACCTACATACGTATACAAGGTAAAAAATTTTAAATTTAGGAATATTGGAATATTTGTTACAATTAGTTTTACATACAAATGGGACAGCTCTATAAGAAGAGAAATGATTTTGAAGGAAATCCTCGGTTAGTGTATTATATTCTTATTTTCATATTCTCTAATTTTTCTATAGAACATTTTTTTCCATAGACATAAAATATATTCCAGTGTTTCCATTTAAATAATTCACCCTGTATATTCCAAAACGCACAATCTATTTTCTGCTCTATCGTGCGTGTTACTCTTATTGAGCTTCGAAATCGAAGAATAGGACATTGAATTATCCGCTTCCTCTCTCTCTTTCTCTCTCCCACATTTACTAATAATAATAAAAAACATATTGTGTTATTTATATACAGATATAATTGTAATAATATTACAACATATCAAATAAATAGCGTAATAATAATCTAACTTTAATATTTTAATCATGAACGTACATCTGATTACGAGTAAATTTTCAAGTTAAACAATGAAAATAAAATCCTCAAATTTAACTAATATAGTTCCGATGATAGATATTATTTAAGCATAAAAATAATTGATTTATGTTTCCTGTTGCGTATCCCACGCAACGAGTGAGTAGGGCGAAGCACCTAGGCGTGTACAGCCCTGCCAAGGCGTGAGACGCGTGCGACAAAGCAATATCGTTGTTTTTAGTGGTAACCACGGTAGCGCTAAGATGCTTGCAAGGGCTCTTTCTTTATTCTA
>NW_014569784.1:144248-147196 GCF_001313835.1 Polistes canadensis
TTATTGTGTTTTATTTTTCCTATCCTCCTTCCCATTAATAAAGAATCTCGATATCACCCGTAAGGRCATTTYTYGATTCACKACTATTCACTKGAGTACCGATTGAGGCATCGGTCGCATCAACATTTCCCAAACCTAATATAACAACATTGGTAAAGTTATTACCTGTTTGAACATTGATAAATGAATACAAAATCTGGTCAAAAGCTTAGTAAAAAGAAAAAAGAGCGAAAGAAAGATTAATTGTTACATTTACCATACCTAATTCTGATCTACAAATCTAGGTATATAATTCTGCGTGAATCTAAATAAATGCATTCCTTGTGATACATCATGCATTGAAAAATTTATGAGTTTTTCGAAACACAGCGAACATAAAAGTGAAATGATATAAAAAGATTATAAAAATGATAATAATTTAATGGATATGTTAATGCTAAAATGCCGAAATCAGATGTACTACAGATTATCTAGATAATGTGCACATTAACAGCTTTCGAGGTTAGCGGTAACAGATATATTGAACCAAATGTATCTTTTACCTTACAATTAGTAGTATTGGTAGGTATAGCTATATCGTACAGACAAGATTGAACATTGACTACTGCGAAAGACGATCAGCTTTTATATAAAATTGATCGAAGTTTAATCGGCAACGATACTCTTCTCTTGTTAACTTTCTACTATTGCAATTGCCTGCAGTATATATTTTTTAAAAGGATCAAAATATGAAACGGGTCGTACGAGTTTCACACAGGACGAGGGATAAAAATACTTTGAAAGCTTTCAACGATCGACAACACGGAAAGCGACTTTACGGAGATAAACAAATACAGAAAAAAGAAAAACAATGAAAGAGGCAGAGAACGAATAGAATCAAAAATTTACGAGAATATCGTTCTCTTTCTTTTCCATTTCCTTAATAACGTCACAATTGTGTATTACGTAAATGACAATTTTCATTTTATTTACGTCGATAAAATAAAATGCGACATACTTTAGTGAAATTATTTTTAAACAAGTACTTCTCTCATATTACTATTACCATTAAATTACAAAAGTATACTTTTTACAAATATTTATCAGCGTAATAAATTTTGAAAAAAGATTTATCCCTCGAAGAAATAATTATTTGTGGCAAAATGAAGTATCACACGATAAGAGAATTGAAAGTTCGATAAAAATAACGAAATAAGATGACGTACGAGTAAACGCATTAAAGCGATTCGATTTTCGAAACTATTTTCTGAACTGACTGAGGATAAACGTTTTTAGTTAGAAACGAATGTTACGAGAACGTCTAAAAATGCAAGCTAGGCTTCGTGTCACCGTATATGTAGGTTTGGTCCTTTGATCGTTGATTCATATCACCGATAAAAACGTTATGTCGATGTTCGCTGACAAAGCTAAACCAAAATCCAATTTACCGATGTAAAAAATTAATCTGTTCCGACCAACGTAACTAACTTAGACCGATGATACCACGGTAGTGATATGTTGACAGATAGTTGTTTTTGTACTTGCAAGCGAGAGCTGGCGCAGCAATAGCAACACCAATATCATTCGATTGCGTATCCAGTCATATCTCATATATGCATGTAGATATATCATATAGAATGTTCGCTTCTGATAGAGACGAATCAATTAGTACATTTCAATTTTAATCTAATCTAACCAGGCGATAATATCGTGGATACAAAATATTTGCGTAGAAAAAAATTCTATGTACATTGATATGCGTGCATTTTTCTAAGCATTGTTATTTTCTTATTATACGGCATAATTTCTATAGATATCGACTTATAATGATCAATTTTTATTGTCTAGGTTAATAAAGTATATATTTCGACAATTGTTATGTTCCTATATATACTATTTTTAACTATTCGATATTTCTCTATAATAGATGGAAAAAATGCAAAATTATCAAGCAGCCATGACACCATCAGACGTCATCAAAGCTATGAGGCATTGCAGTGACTACCGCGCTGCAGCGGCAACCACCGTATTAAAAATCTCTCAAGTGTATATGCTCCAGCGTACTGCATCATCTATTTTAATACAGGTAATTAAAAAGTATTTTACACCTTCCTATTATATATCAAACGATAGCTACACACAAGATTTTCATACGTGAGTGTTTTCAAAACGAAATATTAAAAAGTTCGAAAGATATTCATCAAAATAATCATCGAAGTATAGGTAGCTCATACACATACACTCATGTATTTGATTATCTTTTTATATTATACTAATGTAATTTTATATATATTTTTTACTTCTCATAGTTTGCATGCATTGGAGAGTCCAGAACGAATGCATATACTCAGTTAAAACAATTGTGTTTACTATTTTTTATCTTCACATTAATCGTGGTAAGCGTTATTCTTTTTTTAACCTATATAGAAATGTATAGAAAGAGTGAGAACGAGAGTAGAGAGAGAGAGAGAGAGAATAGGTAAACAAAAAATTCATCTACAGGCAATTATGAATACGTATGTATATTTCCAGGAATGTCCTACGAGGTGAAACAGAAGAAAGATAGCCGAAACAAAACGTAAACAGCCGAACGTTCGACGAAGGATAAGCTTTAACGTACCTCATTCCCCCGCCGTCCTTCAACTAGTTAAGACTTAACGCGACGTGTAACGTATTAAACTATTGATTAATTTTATTTCTAATGTATTATCTAATTAAAACATTCGACAACTGCGCTGATTAGACAATTTTTTATATCTAACATTAATTCTTTATAATAGAATATTTTTTAAAGTGTGCTATGCCTTCAGAAATGTGTGATTCACAGGAAATATTGTATTATAATATAATCTTTAGTATGTTTCAGCTTCTTTACAGATTCTTTTCTTTTATTTTATTTTATTCACCGTCATCCTAAGGGTAGGACACCCATCCTGCAGTCATCAATGAAGACTAAAAGTAAGTATATT
>NW_014569784.1:147321-147837 GCF_001313835.1 Polistes canadensis
TGTTTCAGAACATCATTGCAATCGAGCGCGTAGGCAATGAAGTACTCGTGTGTTGCATCGTTAAAATAAAATGTAAGAAAGTCGGAAAGTAGAATCAGTGTTGTACGCAGTATGTAAAAGTTTCGTTTTTTCGGGTAAAGAAACTCCGTAAGTTTCTTTTATTTATTCGGTTTAAACGTGTGCTCATCGTCATCTTAAGGATAGGATATCCATCGTGCATTCATCACTGAAGAATAAACGTAAGTCAATTTTTATATTAAACATTCTCTTAATACTTATAATAATGTTTTTATATCAATGGTGTATATAATCTTGTTTTTATTTCCGTTTCAGATCATCGTTGGAATAGTGCAGTGTGTTAACATTTTAGAAATTAAATTCACTTGGAAACTCGTTTAACACTAGATTTGTTCATTATTGCATTAAAAATTAATTTATGTTTTAAAAAAATAATATTTAAGTTTTATATATATGTAGCATATGTAGCTAAAAAATTTTAAATGAGTCAAATTGGCT
>NW_014569784.1:148285-149331 GCF_001313835.1 Polistes canadensis
TTTCGTTTATACCGCGTCATTAGATTCACGCGAGGTGCATCGCCATGGTGCAATTGAGTTTCATCCCATTGGAATGCATTGTAAGTATTCATTTTTATTAACATCTTATTCGTTTTTGTTTGATATGATTTTGGATCAAATTACATATAACTTATCATTTTGTTCTATTTTATTTTACAGATATTAGGACGGACTTTCTACCTTATTAAAGATGTGGGATGAATTCTTCGATGGATCTTCGATGGATCTTCGATGGATCATCTTCTTCAATACCAAATCGAGGAACTCTTTGATGRTCAGACTACAATACTTGCTGYRAAGTAGGAGTGTTTTGGAGCCATCGTAGAACTTCTTACGGAGTGAGTCAAAAAATTTAAAGTCCCTCCGGTGCTCAATCATGTCGAGGATGAAAGGTCCTAATCGGCACGAGTTACTGGTTGTAATTATTCCAATAAATTAATGACGAGCACATGAGTAATTCCTTTCTAGGAGTTACTCATGAAAATTGTATATTGTATTTTATATTGTTTTGTATGTTTTTTGATATTAGTTCAGGATAGGTTTTCTTGTCTCATCGGTTAAATTCATTTAATTAAGAATGCAATTAATTAATGCACTTTCTTTTTTCTTACGTATTTTGTTCGTGACTAGTAGTGGTGAAATCGAGCATTAATTTACTCGTTTTCGTCTAGAAAAGCATGTAATAAATGTCTTACATGCATTGCTTTGTACTTAGTTTATCTAATCGCGATTAATTTCGATATATCGATACTTCGATATTATAAATAAATGAGCAAGAAGACAAACCAAATTCGCGAACGGATAGATTCTAGCAATTAAGTGGTGGCTCAAAGCCCAGTTCTTTTATTAGAACAGCCAACTTAATGAAAGGAGTCGTCCGAGGTTGTTTATATATATATTTAGTTGTTTCTTTTAAAATTCTTAAAAATTAAAAAATTAAATTTAACTATTCTTGCATAATTAAAAAATCAAATTTAAATGACTTGTAGAGTCTTAGCCCGTTTAGATGATTTTTTATTAAAATG
>NW_014569784.1:149543-246467 GCF_001313835.1 Polistes canadensis
TGTGCATTGTACATCGTTTCGCGATACGTAATACCGCGTATTTTTTAAAGTTATTGAATAAAAATAACTTGTAGAGTCACGCGTACGATACGAATTTTTTTTTTTAACAATCGTTTTGCATAGTAGAGTTACTGCATTTATTTGTGGAAACTATAATATACTCGTATATAACTAGTATGGATATATACTAGTTTATACTTGTATTTTTGCATTAGTCATTTATGCAATAATCATTAGCCTTGGCAGACGATTACAGCAAAAAGTACGTATACCCATAAAATAAGAAAACACGCGTTTGAACTAGGGTGTCGGAGGTGCCCCGGGGCATGCTCTCTAGTTTAGGCTTTTGCACCCTGGTGGTATGTGAGAGAATCGTGGAGTGAGTGGGTGGGTATGCATGTATGTTTGTTCTTTTTTAATATGGGTAATAAGCAGGCAGGTAGCATACTGAGGTGTGAATGTTTATTTAATTTGTAAGTAGGTAAGATCCAGGATAGGCACTAGGCTTTGCTTCCACTCCGGAGTGGAAATTCTGCCTCCTGGTTTATACAGAATTGTTACAAAATTATATCATTTCATTCTATTATGCTTACTTTGTAAATTTATTTTGTGACGCTTCTGTAATCTTTTTTATGTATCATGAGATTCAAAGGAATTTGCTATGATTTGAAATATTCATTTCTATTTCGATTCTATCTCGAACGAGATAGAGTCGAACAAATTCGCAAATACTTTGATGAATTTGATTCTTAATTTTATGTATTATAACTAGCACTTCGCACTATCGCGATTTAGTCTTGGAAATGTTTCATATAATTCAGTATAAAGAATAAATTGAATAAAAATATTGCAAGAAAATGCATAACATTTATTGCATTATTTATTTCAATACTATTTTATTTTTTGATATTAAAAGTGCGATGTGTTATTAGGTCATCGATAATTATCTGCATGGACATTCGTTTAACTGTGCTCGTGTATATGTCAATGAACTGTATGTTCATTGATGGTTCACGAGCTTTAATAATGAACAGAGAATGTAAATTACTTTTTAAATAATTAAGAATTAAAATCATAAAAAAATACGAGTTTATTTGCAACAGTAGTATGAAAGATCTTATCTTGCTCGCTAGAAAATGTCCAATGCAGTTTTCAGGGAATGAAGAAAGAAGAGGCTAAATGCCGAAGAGGCTAATGCCGAAGAGGCCCCCACAAATTTATGGTATTAAGTGGGCAACTACACAGACTATTGAGGTATTTTCAAAGGTTCAACAATAAGTTCGAACTTTTTGAGAATAGCTCTTTAGACATATTTTATATTTTACTATATTACTTTTTTGCTCGTCATTAATTTGTAATTATAATTGGAGATGATGGACCATTCCATCTCCTTGGGACACCAAATTTGTGTCCGTCAAAAAGGTCAAAAAGATGCATATGTGTTTAGTTCGAGTCAGAAATATTAAAATATTTGTATTATTAAATTTTAAAGCTTAAATAATGTTCAGTAAATAATACAGTAATTTCTCTTTTCTTGTTTCGTCTTTAAAATTTTACATTGTAATCGTATTTTATTAAATTTGCAATTTTTCTTTTCTATATAATGCAGCTTAAAAGTAGTTCATAATTGTTAATAGATATTATTTTTTTTAGTAACTTAATATTTGTACTTTTCCTATTTCTTTATTTTTATATATTTTATGTAAATGTAAAATCACGCGTTTAAATTTAATTCCATTGTAACGATTAATAGAGATTTGATAAAAATAAATAAAAAATTCAATTGAAAAGTGCATCTGCCAAATGGACGATTAATATGTTAGGCTATTTTATCACTTGATTATATGATTAATATATTTTGCTTTTTGTTACAGGTAATTATCGTTGGATTTATCATCTACTCGTTTTGATTTTATTCTACTTGAGCTTCTAATAATGGCTACTTTTTAAAATATATATGTATAAAGGCATTTCTGAAGGCACATATAAAAACTAAATATGACATGTAGATTATTATTTAAAATTCTATATCTAATATAGCTGTATTTTTTTTTTGAACACATAGTATTTCTAATTAATCTAACATGAATTCAACGTCACGTTTAAACGCTTTTTATACTAGTGGATTTTTCGTAATGTTTGATCTATTCGCAAGTATTTGTCGTCACGTGCACTCACGCGTCACGTTTTCTAAAGTTCCAAAGCTAACGATGTCCCGATGTTCGTTCGTAGATCGAGTTTTCTATGTTTTAAATTTAATCTTCCACCTCTCTCTGAAAAATTTTACTCAGGTCAGGATGAAAGATCAAATTCGAATAGGATGTCCAATTTTATCTTCTGTCTATTTCGGTTCAATATTAAAACCTAATAAGATACGGCCAAGTGGTATCGTCCGATAATGGAATTTATATTATTAGATATATCACTTCATGAACTAGAAAGAATAATTGATAGGATATCAATGAAGGATTTATCGAGACTTAACATCGATACAAACATAAATCGAAATTATTATTTATAATATCCGACGGACATTATACAACAACTAATAACGTTTCTCTTCTCTCAGTCATTTGATTACGTATATTAATTATTAGAGGAAATAACATTAATAATGATTTTAATTATTATCATGGTATTATTATCTACGCGATATTTTACGTATCTACGATTAATTTGACGTTAAACAAATTTTATTATCCAATTTTCCAATCGTTATTAGCAAGTCTGTAATTTAAAAAATTTAACCTTTTCTCTATTCAGTAAGTATTATTAGAATTAATTTAGGTGAATGAGAGTTTCGTAGAGTAGAAACCTTAATTATTCGGATGGCTTCTTAATTTAATTGCTTTAATTAGCGGTCCCGCGTGATCACAGCACGGTTACGCCGCGAAGCATTTTTCTCGGTGCACCGCGAGCTTAAGCGTAGTTTATACGGATCTCGATCGTATAAGAAACGCGAGATTTCTTCCCCAAGTTTCTTTCACTCCTGTTTTCCTTATCGTTTCGACTTATATATATTTTGCTAAAGAACATAACGAACGATCTAACTAACCAAAGAGAAACGATCAACGATCTAGATACGATCATTCTATTCTATCTATTTTCTCTCTCACGAAAATTCAATTATATTATTTTATAAGATCATCATTTTTTATTTATTAATAAGTAAGTAATATGAGTCTATCATTTACCAATTCGTTAAATTTCACAAAAGAAAATGTACAGAAAATTGATATAGTAATATCATTTCTTATAGATTGGTATAAAAATATGTGTCATTTAATGATATTAAGTCTAATTATTAAAGAAATTGATTTTAAATATAGAAAGCTAACAATAAGTATTGATCAAGTGGTTCGATAATAAAATTTGTAAAAATCAAATTAATCGTCTTAGCTTGTCAACGACTCGTATAAATATCTATATATATATAATAATATAAGACATTATATTATATGCTTATTAATAAATAAAATTAAATAACAAATCAAGTACTTTTTATAATTACTTAATACTTAGTAGTTTATATTATTTTATTTCGGGTAATATCATAAGTGTCATAGTATTCGAAATATTAATATCAAGTCTCCAGAAATGAACGATTCATAAATAATAAAACTGAAAACGCAGCAATCCCAGTACACGTAGTTCCTATGAGAGAGGTTTAGTTGTATAGACCCATCGTCCTGCACATCCGTGCAAACATACGCGTGGAGAAAATATATTTCCGCGAGCCCGTAATTAAGTACTCGACGCCGAGAATCGCATTGGGATTGGTGAAAACAACTCTCGGAGCACGTCCACTCGAGTGTCCGGAGCTTCCCTCTTCGCATAATTAAGCCCTTAACATTCCACGTCTCTTCTTCGTATTCTACCTCCGTTCACTGGAATGCACTTTCGTTCGTCGTTCTTTTCCTTCTTCGGACGTTCGTAATACGCGTCAAGGTAGCAAGTTAAATCCCCGCTGATGTTTCTTCTCTCCCTCTCATTCTTTCTCCCTCTTTTTATTTCCAAGTGGACGACAAATTTACCTTTTAACGCCTGTCCCGAAATTTATATTTATTTCTTTAAATCAAATATATTATCAATTAATAAATAAATGTGATCGAATTATTTCAATTTGTCATTTAATATGAGAATATTAATGTAATGTGTACACAAATAAAAAAACGCATACAAAAACATGAATCAGTGACACGGAATAAAAGAATCTAATAAACGATAAATTTATTTTTGAAACGTGTGTTCCTCGATAAGTAAATATATATATATATATAATTAAAACGAATATTATGATAACATGAGGAATGTAAATGGATTAGATAAATAAAAAAAGAACAGACGGAAAACATGAAGCAGCGACACGAAATGAAAGGATTGAGAAGAAAATACGATGTTGTTTGAAATAATGCGCGAGTCACGTAAGATATTCGTCCGTTCGGCTTTGAAATAAAACTGCGAATAAATATTTCAGCACCCATGGCCGGTTGCGGCAGTCGAGAAATAAGCGTAATAAATGCTTGAATTTAAAGTACATCATTCCAACGATATCTTCCAACGAATAGGTAGATATACCTTTACGCTTATCACACTGTTCTCGTATGTACATGCATACCAGGAAACGCGTAAAATCGGAACGTTAAACACGGCTCGTTTCCCCGCTGAGGAAAAACGCGTATGCACATACTAACTGTGCCTATTACACGGTGCACTAAAGCTCAGATCCTTAAACGCGAGCTTACTCGCGCGAGCAGACTTCACAATTTACGATTGTGCATGTGTGTGTGTTTGTATATATACATGAGTTAGCATATTCATATATAAGCATGGCGAAAAGTCATAACTTTATCATTTTAATCTTGAAATATAATTATTATTTTCGGTAATATATAATGATTATATATACGTATGTACACAAAACAAACTACAATGCATCTAGAAATTTGAGTTTACTTATATACAAGTTTTGACTCTAAATAGGTATATGTAAATACATAGAGAAATCTCTCGTTATGAAGTAAGTATAATTAAGTGGCTCGTGAGAGAATAAGAGAAATAGGAAAATAGAATGAAAGAAAGAAAGATAGAGATAGAGAAAATGAGAAAGAGAAAGAGAAAGGAAATACTTGGTACAGATCTTCCATGGCATTTCTCATCAACCAAGCCGCCTTCTCTCTAATCTTCTCCGATTTCGACGAAATCCTATCGTACCATTATCGAGATAGACGAGAGAGAAGAGAATGAGGCTTCGTCTGTAATTTCGGACGTCTTTCAAGACACCTCCGGTCGTTATCTCGGCACAGACTCTAAACAAGCGATGACTTAGAGCCTAAGGCAAGACAAAGAATTCTCTATCTTTATTTTCTCTTTTTCTCTGACTCTTTCGAAGCAGGAATAATAAAAATAACGGATCGAAATACGAAAAGAAAGGCTTTGAATACTATCATGTAACTTCGAGAGAAAGTTTATGAACAATTTTTCCTTGAATCATTTATACGAATATCGAGTTACGCGAGTTATTAAAACATATGCGTATGTTCCTTTGATCGTAACTTTGAAATAGGTTTCTTATTTCAATCGATGAAAATAATATTGTTCATCAGAATCATATAACTCATAAAGTCGTCAGTGGTTTTTATCTTGAGATTATTTTTTAATAAATTCAACTATTTATTTTTAACGTTCAAATTAGCCTGAACAAACTCTACATATCGTAATAATTTCATTCGATAATAGATTTGTTTAGAATACGTTATAATTGTGCTAAATAAAAATTATTCGTAGATAATATTTATAAATATATTAATATTATAGTATCTAACTATATAAATACCAACCATTATACACATTTGTTAAAATAGAGAAGTTTATAGAAACGTATTAATATTAATTTTATTTCTAAACTTGTGTGTTAACTAAAATATCGTGTTTCGATATGGCTACACTCCGAAATCGTAAACACTTAATAAGTGATCCAACTTGGCAAAGGGAAAGAGGTGAACGCAGTTAATTCGATTTCGTTTACGTCGGCATGTCTTTGAAAACGATTTACGAGACAAAATGCAGCTTGTTCTTTCCCATCCCTTATTCCCGAGTATATTAATAGCAATGGCATAACAACAAAAGGTTTCAATATCGTTCTTTCTTAGAAAAATCATATTTATTATTCTCGATGGGGTTCAAAGATACCATAACACCGTAACGAATAGTCACAAATTACATTTGCATGTATTAACAAAGTTGGGTATAATATATTTTACAATTATTTTTTTAAAATTAAATTAAACTCATACTTTTATCTTTCGTATATTTATAAATGTATTTCTATATACGAATATGTAAATGTTTTTATTTCTATGAAATAAAGTTTTATTAATGTCATAGACACAAAACGTATGATATGACGATTGTGGAGATCACCGAAACTGCATTGAATAAAGATGCACATAGAGCTAAAACAAGCACACTGGGATGTGTGCCAAGTTCTCCCTTTGCAACGCGTTACGGGAAAAGAATATTTGTTTAGATTAAGATAAAAAATTTTTTATTTTATTGTTTTTTTTTCTTGTTCAAAAAGTTAGATTAGTATAAATTCTGAATTTTACTTTTTACGATGTATATATATCATTGTTCCGTATAGCTTTTAGATTAAATTACTAACCTGTTAATACAAATGGATTTAATTTTGTGACATCTGTGAGGTAAAGTAGTAATAGTAGTAGTAATAGTACTAGTTGTATCAAGCTAATAAGTAATTCGTATTTTATCTATACTTATCACTGAAGTTACATACGTTACTAGAATAAAGTTGCACACAGTTTTAAAAAAAATGTGAGAAAATAAAAATTATAAGAAAATATAAGAAAGAACAATATATAGTAATATTTGGTTCTATCACAATTTCAGAAGAAAAAAGGAAAGTCAAATACAAATAGAGAATGAGAGAGATAGAAACAGAAATAGAAAAAAAAAAAAAAAGAGATATCGTTGACGAGAGAGGAAACATGATATTGGTTACCATCGATTGGTATGTAAAAGTAAAAAAAATATGAATCCTTGCAGTGCGACGAAAAAAATTAGAGCCGATGAATATTTTCATCAAACTCACGCGAAAGATCGGTATCGAAGTATTTTTCAAATTTGGTTTTATACAAAAAAAATTCTACGCGATCAGCGGAAACAATGAAATGTTGTTACTCGAAGTATATAAGTTAAAAGAAAAAACAACAAACTTAAGTAGCATAATTTTTAGTCTTATTTGCTAGATATTTTTTTCACAAATGTTTCTATTTGAATGAACGTTGCGATATTATTTCGTTAGGTAGACAGAAAAAATGAATAAGAAGTGATATACAATCTTCGCGGGTGCAAATCCGTGAAATATTAAGTTGTATGCGCAAACGCAAACGCAAACGAAAATGAAAACGAAAACGAAAACGTAAAGTTCTCGGATAGCGTGCAAAGCTACGATGATTTTCCTTGTGGGTTGTCGACAAAAGGGAGACAACGGTAAGTGAGTTTCAGCTTTCGTTAGACTACACAAGGCGAGCGCAACGGATAATCCAATTCTTTTTCCAAATGGGAATGTTGTTGGATTGGTTTATCCGTTGCCCTCGAGAAGCGGATGTCCCGTTTACAAATACACATTCTTCGTTTCTCGACACTCCACCTTCTTAAAGATTATTTCTAATCGAATTGTCGATTACTTTCATCGTGTAAAAGCATTCTTGATTCGAAAATAAATTTTAAAAATAATCACGTAAATTTTCATCAGTCTTATTTTAGATTACATTCTCTTTGATACAATTAAATAATATTTTTAGGGAGGACATAACATTCATAATGCATTAATAAACTACATTTTTTTATGTTATAGTTAATCTAATAATAAATGCATAATTTAAAAAAAACAAAAAAAAAATTAATTATTCGAGGAGAATTTTTTAAATAGGAAAATGGAAAATGTTCATTCAAAGTTATAACAGCTTAATACTTTTTGTGCTTTCGTAAAAATCATCAGCAATAAAGGCATAATACGTTGTTGATAATAAATACAATTATTGTAGAGTCGAAAATCGAGAAAAATACATGAAGTAAAAAAGACTATTAAAAACCACAAAATCGTATATTTTTCTAACACAAGTGTTAGAAAAATGAATTTGAATTGATTTCATATTAATGATGAAATCAAATAAACTAATATGAATAAATGAATTTATAAAGTCATTATATAAACTTGATTGTCTCTCTCTTAAATATTACAAATTATAATATTTATAATTATTATCATATAAAGTAAAAAAGAAATATTATTAGTATACACATTCGCGCGTATGAAAAATAAAACGTAAAATAAAGAGATATTCTCGTGTAACACGAAACGGAGAGCATGCTGTCAAGTTAAATTATTTAAGAAATAATACTCTTTTTGGCTTTTTTAAGATTAGAAACAAAAGCTTTTTTTTGACGATTATATTATTACCACATCTGGAGAGTATTTGTTTAAAATAAAATGGTGTGTCTTTGTATTGGGGAGTACATATTCGATTAATGCATTGTCTTTTCCTCTCTCTCTCTCTCTCTCTCTCTCTCTCTCTTTCTCTTTATTTCAATTCGTTGATGCGTAGGAATGAATATATGCTTTTATGAAGCTGCCGTCAGCTTAACTCTTTTTCACGATATATGCTTACTCGCATCGGTCGTATTTAACACCTCACACCTTTAGCCTTTTTCTTACGATGACTTTTCATGGCTTGGCTGTTCGCACTTCGGGGGTCCATGAGAAAGACAGAGAGCAAGCAGCATTAGTGGAAGGGTGGAGTAGGAAGAGGTGGACACGAAAGGCTTCGCAACTCTGCGTGAGAGAGACTTATAAACTTCCTTTTTCTCTCAGTTCTCTTTGCTTTTAAGTTTTCTCTCTTTTTTCGTTTTTTTTTTCTCTGTCTTTCTTTCTTTCCCTTTTATTTCTTTTGAATAAACATACTGCCTCCGGTCCAGCTTTCGTACGCTCAGTTCATAGAGCCTTCGTCATTGTAGTGAGTTATTCCTACCGCGAAGAATAACGGCGAACTCCTGCCGTGAGAAGCCTCGTTCCACCAGGTGGAGACGCAAAATCGCTTTCATTCTTTTATTTTTTCTTTCTCTTATTATTCATATATTTTTTCTCTCTTTTTTTTTTTCTTATTTTATTTTATTTTATATTTCATTTTATTTTATTTTATTTTATTTTATTTTATTTGATTTTATTTGATTTCAGTTAATTTGATTTTATTTGATTTGATTTTATTTCTTCTCTTTGCTGGATAAATCGCTACGCTCCAAGCCATTATCGATCGCAATGTTATTACGTGAACTTTATTATAAAAAGTAAGTTTTAATATTGATAAATTATTACTGACGAATTGTAAAATCAATTTCATCTTGTCTTGAATATATTTTTCATATTGTATTTTTTTCTCACGATATTTTATATCATCGTAATGTCAGAAAGATTGTATTTTATGTATATATTGATTAATTGAAGCTTACATAAACGTCTTGAAGAAAGTTGACAAATATAATGATAAATAATTATTAACAAGTTATATATAAATTTGATTACCAGTTTATTCCAAACACTTTTCTATAATTTTTCAAAATATCAATAAAATATTATTTCATATGTATATCTATATATCAAATGATTGAAGAATATAATTATTCTTCATTTTTTAATTATTTTCTTTATAAATACTTAATACTTATTTATTTTCATCTTGTGTGTATGAAAATTTAATCATTTTATTCGTGATACTATCGAGCAGAGCGATTTAATTGACGCGAGTCTTTCCCTATCTATCTCTATTTCTCTCTCTCTCTCTCTCTCTCTCTCTCTCTCTCTCTTTCTCTCCTTCATTTACCTAATCCACTTCCTAGTCGCATCCGCGCGTCTCACTCTCCCTGTGGACTGAAAGGCATCTTCTCTCCCATTATACCGTAATGGCATAATAATTTGTATATTCCGCGATATGGTTTCCAATTTCCAGCGCTGATGCAGTCGACTCCTACCATCCTGCATGGATAGTACATACTAGATATGTACATACAACGTTCTGCGTTCTGAGCCTCTTCTGTCTCTCTTGCTCTTTAATATGGTAGTGAGTTACGACTATCCTAGTACGATGCAAACGGTCACATGCATCGGATGGGTGACTATCCACTAACCTAACGAATCTTTGGCGTTGTTTGTTGGTATTTACTCGTGTGTTTGTTTGACATCAAAAGTATTACTTTCGATTATGAAAATGATCTTTACCTGTGTATTTATCTATTATCTTCTTCTTTCAATTAAATTATTAATTAATATCTATTATACACTATATTTTACAAATCTAGTATTCTATTGTACACGATTGTGATATATTTAATGGGTTTAATAATATTTCATGAGTTATGCAAAGATAAGGTTTCAGGTAATTGAAAAAATGGACAAATGACAGAGGTCTTTTGTTAGTCAGTCGCGAGATAAAATCGGTAAGACAAGTAATGCAATACTTGTGCTTGTCCTCAAGAATACATTTCCCATATTTGGATATCGCAGGTGTCATAATATTTGATAAATAATTATCAAAATAAATTATTACTTCTCGTAAATAAAATCGCTAGTTGAAGTTTTTCGCAGTCCTTTTGAAATATGACCGCCTCGCCGTGGAAATAAATTACTCCGATGCATTTGAACATCCATGTATGATATATATATATGTATGTATACGTACCCAAGATAGAAAAGAAACTTTTTATGAAATATTTAATTCTGCATATCGAATGGAATTATATATTTTGATATTTATGTGAGTTTAAAATGAATAAAAATTTGTTAAGTTGAAAGGTCGAACCGAATTTCATTAGTTTGTTTGATTTTTTTTCCATTGGATATTGGCCGATAAAACGAAAAACATACGGTTAACAAGATATTGAAAATAACCCACGTTAAAATTGCATCTTCTCGTCTAAGTAAATAAAACAATAAGAAAATAAAAGAAAAAAACCGTTAAAAAAAGAAAGAAAGAAAGAGAGAGAGAGAGATCGAACTTAGAGATATTTATGTTGCCCTTTCTCGTTTGTTCGTTTAAATCAAACTCATTAAAATGTCTACTGTGTGATAAGCTTTGAGGATAAGAAGAATTCCTGTCAACGGAAGAAACGTCGTCGTAGTTTCTGCATTCGAAAGAGCCCAACGCTAATGAGACCAACGCGATATCCTATCTTTCGACTCGGATCACGATTCAGCAATCACCATGTTCAAACGTTTCGACTATTCCACGAGAATCTTCTGCAATTGGAGGACGAGAACGCCCATATACAGGGTGTCTTCTTTCTACCCTCGCCCCATTTTTTTGTTTTGTTACATATGATAAAACCGAAGCACTTAACTTTATGCGAAAAAATGGAGAAACAGTATCTCGATCTTCTCAAGAAAAGAAGTAGGAATTCCTTTTTGACGATCTATAAATTTGCTTGTTCGAGAGAGAGATGTCTATCGGGTACCATAACTCTTATTGGAAATCTATAAACAGTGTTACGGAAAAAAGCTCGAACCGAGGAGGAAGCTCGCAATAAAAGACGAAGAAGGTGAGTCCGATGATTGTCGAAGCGAGAAGATAAGGAAACAGGCCGGTCTTATGTTCTATGTTTCAGTTTTTTTTTTGCCTCCTCTTTTCTTTCTTTTCTTTCTTTTATGTTAACACGCGCTTGGATGGATGATTCACAACTTCTTATCAATAAACTAAAAAGCTTATTTAATATAAAAGAAGATGAAGAAAAATGTGAAAAGAAGAAAATCTATTTTGTAAGGTATACGAATATTATTTAATTTATTAATATTTCAAAAAATTGACACATTGTGAGAGATTAAATAATAAAAAAAGGAGATACTTGGATGGAAAATAATTTTAAGGAAATAATTTTCATTTTTTTTTCTTTTTTTGTAAATAAAATAGATCGATAAGAAAATATTGTGAAAGCAAAAGTACACGTAGACGGGAAGGAATAAAATTGTAAATTGATTCGGAGATCGACGTACGGGCGAATGGGTATGGACGGTTGGCAGTGAAAAGAAATAACGCCGATAAGCACCGGCGACGGATTTATCGGCCATTTCGTGAAGTACGGTTTACACGACGTTCCAAAAGTCGTCGCTCGTGCTTCTACTCGTTTCTACGAAAAAAGAAATGAAAAGTACGAGGATTATTTTGGGGTATTAGAAAGACTGAAAACGATCGAGTCACGCCAGCCGTTCTTATAAACACGGTTTTCTTCTTTAATGGCTGTCGCGTTATTATGATGAACAAAGAGAGAGAGAAAGAAAGAAAGAAGGGTAGTTGTAGTGGTATAAAACACTAAAGTAAATTACCGCGATACGCTATTACTTGACTCGTTCGTTATATTTCGAGAGAGCTCGCAAATTTGAAATTACAAAAGAGAGAAAATTTGAATGTTTATTAAAATACGCTTACGTGCTTGAAATGAACCTACATTTTCTAGAGAATTAATAGAGGACATAGGATAGGGTGATGAGGGAGAAGTATTACTAAACTAGGGTTATCCGCGTGATCTAGGCTCGTCCGTCAACGACGATATTGTCCTCGACGTACCGTTAATACGACGTGTTCCAAGCGTGTTGATCGCTGGTCTTTGTTAATGAATTATAGGTATTCGTCCCTTGCTGTGTTTCCTCCAATGTGCACATTCGATGTTGGTATCGGGTCACCCCTTCTCTCTCTCTCTCTCTCTCTCTCTCTCTCTCTCTCTCTCTCTTTCTGTTCCTCTCTTTCACTCCTGTTCTATTTAGTCCGATTAATTAATGATAGGATCGTTTTGTTAAGTTTAATTATTCTGTTGGCTAATGTAAATTGATATATTATATTATATGCATATACTATATTTAACTAGCTATATATACGTGTTGTTTATTTTAAAAATGATGCCAATCCATTTTTTGTTTTATTTTAAATCATCGAATCAGATTTAAAAATCATAAATATTGAATAATTTTGTTTCCAAATTTGGACTTGTACACGTTCCAAAATAAAAAGCTTGTACATATAATTATTCTTTTTTCTTTTTTATCATTGTATCTTACTATTTTGTTTTATTTTCTACTTCTTTTTTCTCTCTCTCTTTCTTGATTTTATTCGTTTTCTTCTCGAAATGACATTGACGAAGAACGAACGGTTCGGTGTAACACGGAGAAATGTTTTATATCGTCTCAAGTAAAAATAAGAGCAAAGACCTCCGTAGCTTTATTCTCTACTCTGACGCGATGTTTATCGTTTTAATTGTTCGCTTTACAAGCGGCACCAGCGAGAAACACGTGTAATTTCACCGGACTTGGTGCTTTTCAAAGGACCCATGGAATTCCCGCAAAGCGAGTTTATTGAGAATAGTTGAATAAAATCAAAAAAAAAAAAAAAAAAGAGAGAAAAATATTATTCTTTAACGATATATCACACACGTACGAACATATAGGTAATACCACAAATACTTTGACGATAAAACTAATTCATTTTTGTTCTATAGCAGAATTATTTTCCTTTTCTCTTTATCGCTTTTTCCTCTTTCTCGACATCAATTGAAAGAACATTTTTATTTGTATTTTATAACACACATAACCTATATATTTCTATAGTACTTGTGTTATTCGTGAAAATAATAAAATATAAAATATAAAAATGCAAACATATAACGTAATGTCTTTGACCGCAATACGTGGAAAAAATTGAACAAGTGGATAAACGATTAACGAGAGACTTACTAACTTACAGTTAAAACGATTATTTTGTGAAGAAGAAGAGAATTCGAGGGAACAAAAAGAAGAAGAAGACAGTGACTTGAACAAGATCATTTCCTGGAAATACCTTGAACACCTGTCCACCCTACTATCCCTCTGAAACTCGTACGTCCGTACTTTTCACTTATCGCTACGTGATGAGAAGTCAGGATCGAAGAACATCAGATCCTCAACCATGAAGAAACCACCTTAAATTCTTTGCTTTTGCTACATCCTGCGCATTTATAAGTAATTGTGCACATCTTTGCGCGTATATCTTCGTACGGATCTGGTCTTTAATAAGATATTAATAATCTGTGCAATACAAACATCAACTACGCTTAATATATACGTAAAACAATAAAAGTAGATAGAAATGATGAAGCCATTAAGTATGTTTGGTTAAATATATTGGATGATTTACATAATTTATATGACACTTTTAAAATAATTTCTAATAAGTTCAATACCTAATTAACTTAATTATAAATAACTGAGGTTAAGTAAGTTACTTCTTATTAAAATAATTCAATCCTTCATATATTCAGAATGACATATAAAATGAATGAAACTTTATTATCTTCGAGACGAACTTGATCGATTCGAGATTTATATGACGAGTATGTTAATTTTGATTTAATGAATGGATATATATTTATACTAAGGAGTAGTTTCTGTGAAATATATGCTGGTTAATTTCATTGAAAGAAACTCTCGAAAAGATATCGCCCTCATACAATATCTGTAAAAGTACTTTGGATTTTTACGAGTCACGCGGTAGACCAGCCGTTTTCGCGATAATGCCGACGAAGATGGCAATTTGTTAAACCCCTACGTACACTTCCGCGATCCTGAAAGATTCGCTCCGATTCGTCCACTTAACACCGATCATACGGGTATTCACGAAAATTCAACGGGATGTGATTCTATGTTCCATTAGTCATAAAATCGAGCTCGATATCCGACATTGTCATCGAGAAACTCGTAAAAGATCCTCCAGATCTGAAATGGTAGAGATGATGGGATAAAAGGGTCTGAATTTTATGAGTTTTACGGATGATCATAATGTCCGATGAACAATCGATATTTAATTGTTATTTACGGAAACCACTTAGTAGGAATCGATATTTTGTAAAATATCAATATTCGATATACGTGAAATATTCTGACGAGTTCATTTAAAAATAAATGTTCAATTTGATAATAATCAAATGAAAAAGATCTTTATTTAAAATATGTTTGATTCTAGAGAATATTAATGTGATTAGATCTACACGAATCACGTTTATCTCTGTAGCAACAGTTTGAATTGATGTGAATTAGAACAGACAAAGATCGATGTGTCACTGCTAATCTTGATACCTCGATCAATGGCTTTCTATCGCTCTTGCATTATTGCACTATAGATGTTCGAATCTTATTGTTAGTTGTCCCCAGGTTCGCCAGTGATATTATAGGACGGAAATTACAAGTTTCATGAAATGTGGTTAGCACAAAGATAGCAGCACATTGCTATAAATGTAAATGCTCATCTAAAAAGTGTTACCTAATTCGATAATAAAAAAGACATTTTGATTAAAAAGACAGTTTTTCAATCTCACAAATACTTAATAAGATTGATTCTAATTTCAAATAAGTTTTCAAATTTTTAATAAATTTAATAATTCTTGCTAATGTGTTATTTCAGAAATCGTTATCGTTTTAAAGTTGAACAGATCTTTTATAAGAAGAGCGGAAAAATAAAGTTGAAAAAGAATATTATTTTATCATATAGATATATAGAGAGAAAAAATAATAATAGAATTCATAAATAAAGACAAGTAAAAATACATTAATTATACCTTCAATAATAATGATTCTTCCGAGAATCTAATTAACTTTATAATCATTATTCAATAAGTTTTAAATATCAAATACCAACAAAAATGATTATTTCCATTCCTCTTCTTTCATTTAGACTCTAAGCATGTATCTCCCCTCGGAGTTTTTCAAGGCTCGTCGACAGACACTTGGAAATACCTTACATCGTAGATAGAGCGCGTATGAAACCGCCAGTTTGGAACTAAACCAGGCCGGGATATGGTTAAGAAGGGTAGTTAGGAGTTAATTCGCGTTACCGTGTTCTACGTATGGAAAGTTAGTTCAGCCGCAGTCGTACCGTTGCACACGAAGACTCTCTCAGCTGGCAGTGTAGTAGCTGAGAATGACTATGAAAAAGAGAGAGAAAGACAGACAGAGACAGAAAGAGTAAAAGATAGAGATAGTAAGATAAAGAGAAAGAGAGATGGAAGGAAAATGAGAGAATGTGAGAAGTTGTGATAGGGATGGGGGGGGGGGTAAAAGGGTGGAAGGATGGAGCGTTAACCTCCAAGACAACCGACGTCCTTTCTCGATCTTTGGCGGTGAACAGATCCTCGCACGTGTGTGAGTACACACTTGGAATAACAAGTGGCTCTGGACTTGATTTCTGTCTCTCTTCTATATCTTTCTCTCTCACTCTCTGTCTATTCTCAGACGCTCGACATTCCACGGGACTGATCCTAAAGTGGATCCTCTTGGATATGCTTTCTTTTTCATGTTTTTATAACGTTCGAGAGTGATCGTAACTTCACGCTCAATAATCTAAAATAATTGGATGAGATACTTTTACCATCGCGTAGGTATCGATCTGTCAAATTACGAAATAGTAACTATGTGGAAATAAATAAGGGGTGGGGAAAAAAAAAAAGAAAATAAAATTTGAATTCACTTTAATAATTCATTCGTTAATGTCGTATTCCAAATTCGTAATTTGTCAAATAAATAATTAAAACTTTGAATTTATGTTTAAAAGATTTTACAAATCTTTATGAAAAATTGAACATCAACTCTCTCTCTCTCTTCTATTTTCCGTATTACTGCCGATTCTGTGTGTGTATATCAGGTAACTTATCGCTTGTGCCAGAAGGAATTACGAGCCTCTAAAAGGAAAGAGAGACAGAGAAAGTAAAGAGAAAAAGAATGAAAGAGTAAGACGTTGGAACACGCGAGAGTACGAGAAGAAAGTTCGATCGATCGATCCGTAAAACAACAAAGCCATTATCTGCTTCGGACGTTCGAGCACAAGGTAAACCGTCTTTCGTATTTTGGACTAGGGATTGTTTTACCGGAAGCCAAAGAGGCCACCCTCTATGTCCAAGCTGACAAGGTTAAGTAACAATTTCGCTCTATCTGTTAGTCCATTTAAACCTGTTGAAAAATCACAATTTATTTCCTTTACTGGCAACGTTTTTCTCACTGGTAGTAGGCTTTTCTATATCCTTTTTTTACAGAAAAGTTCTAATTCGAAATTCATTTTTTAAACATCATAATTTTAATTAAAAACTTAAACAAAAACACGTCACGCGCGTTATATATCGGTCAATTTATAAATTAATTCCCGTTCATGTTAATTACTTTCATCAATTATTTTTATTTCGCGAATGAAACATTTTCTCGTTGATTTATTTTTCATTTAGTTTCCAGAAAATATAAATAAATGATAAATTTATATTTAGATTCGTTTGTATAAGTAGTAATTAATTTGTGTATAAGTGAAAAAAATAATATCTACATTTATAACCATTTAGTTACGCATAAAGAAAGGATAAGACATTTATCTACTGAATTCGTAATTGTATCGATCTTACTTGGAGAGAATCGGGTCAAATGGTCAACGTTATCAATCGATTTTTCTTGTAGAAAGATATATGCTTACTGCTTATAGAATTTCTAATACATGATCAAACTCATTTGTAAAAATAGCGTAAACTTCAGCGTAACAAGTGCATTCATTTTAATTAACTCTAATTAACACTAACGTATCCCCTTTCATTTCATTTAATTGGCTTGTTTTTAGTGGCGCTTCCGAGAAGAGTTTTCTGACGACGACTAAGATGATATAAGAAGTAAAAAGAGAGAAAGATGAGGGAGGGTAAAAGAGAAAAAGAGAGAGAGTGTGAGAGAGAGAGAGAAAAGAATGAACGAGGTTGTTCGGTGTAGAAAAAGTGTGAGAATATTTCTGCGACTGAACGTAGATCGTGCGATTCAATGATTCACAAAAAGAAAGATCGACATCTTGGAAAGAGAACAAGTAAGAAAAACAGAACGTGTATGTGTATGTGTGTGTGGTACTCTCTATTGAAAATATACAAGGCACGGTATAAATTACTTGGAGAGAGAGAAACATAAATTTTTATTCAGAGCTTGGGATTGGTGTGCGGCAAGAGGACTTTTTTTTTTTTTTTATTTTTTAACTTACTGTTAAGTAGAGGATTACGTGATTCGAGCTATGGTAAATACTGAGAAAGAAAAAAAGACGTCATTATCGTTAACGGTGCATTCCAAATGCGGGGTCATGAAGTGTACCTTTAAACCTCTCAGATTGGGGTATCGTCTTCGCGAAAGGTCTACATAATTTTCTTCCTTTTTGTTATATTTTTCCTAAAAAGAAACGACCGCATGAAAAGCTCGTTATTCCGCGAAACAAAAATGAACTGAATGAAAAAGAGAGAGAGAGAGAGAGAGAGTGAACTAAGCTAATGATCTTGGAATAGATCATTAGTACAAATAATATCATTTTAATCGATACGTTTTTAATTGAAATATACAGTATAAATATAGTAAATATAGTATATCGATATTTTAAAAGTACATGTAATTATCTATTGATTTTTTTATTCACTTATCTATATATTGAATGTGCATTTGTATTAATTAAATTTTAAAACGATTTGTTATTATTCAAATGAAGATTATTTTTTAGTAATTTCAGCTACTATAATCATTTCAAGATAATTTAATATTAATGTCTATTACTTTTTTGAACAAATATCTTTTTTTTTTTTATGCTATTAATTCAACGTCTGGGCTGAATAATGTGGAAAAAAATTCTTTCATCAATAAGTCATAAGAAAACATTCGACAGGCCGATATCCTCAGTTTTATTTATAGTCTTCGCGAAAGAAAGGATTCGTTCTATGGCTATAAACAATGGCCGATTGTTTTCGAGGACGGCTACGGAGGAAAATATTTAGATTAGAGACAACGCGTAGCGCTGCTAATGTCGGCGTGTGTCTTCTTAATTTTGGCTTGGCTCTTCTTGTGAATACGAGAGTTTACGATGGTAATTCCGGTACATGCCATATGCCGAAAAAATGTACTTTGATTATTTGTACAGCTCGAATCCGGCAGACCGTTGCATCTGCCGTGAGTATCTCCGCCCGTTACCCTCTTCGACGAACAAAATATGTCCTGCAACGAAACAGAATATTCTATCTATACGCACTCTCTATGAATAATATGTATGAAACAATTCAAATATCACGCGTTATTGTTTCTGACATATTGAAATAACCAGATATTGTAGAATTTTAATTGAACAATAATAAAATTCTCGTATAAGCGGCATAAATAAATTAATAAGTATATAATTGTAATATTATATTTAAAATATAAGAAAATAATTAAATAGATTTTCTTCTATAACCATAGTACCTTATTCGATAATTATTTATACATATAATCTGAATAATATGTATGAAACAATTCAAATATCACACGTTATTGTTTATGACATATCGAAATAACCAACAATCGTTAAATTTCAAGAGATCACTCATAAAGTTTTCGTTTAGTTAAAAATCAAATTAATTAATGATTTAAATTATTGACAGATAGAAAATAATTAAGCATTTTTTTGAATACGAACATCGAACTTTACGCGATTACTATTTATATACATAATATGAATAACATATATGAAACAATTCAAATTTCACGCGCTATAGTTTCTAACATTTTTAAATATCTAAAAGTCATAGATATTTCAATGAATCAAAAATAAAGTTCCCGTTTAGTCAAAAATAATATTAATAAATAATTGAAATTATTTAAAAAGAAATATCATAACTAAGTAAGTATTCTAGGGCCAACATCAATGATTATTCGGAAATTTGCAAATTTCCGATTGGGTATTCATAGAAAAAAAGAGAGAGAGAGAGAGAGTAAATAAAAAAGAGGATGAAGTAAGAAGGAAGACTTGCTTTTATAGGAAGATTACGGAGAATGACGAGTCCCGTAAAGTTTTTCTTCACGTTTTCTATTCTTTTTCCACGTGTAATGCCGTACATACATACATAAATTCGATTCACTAGCAGTAGATATCGTGTATTGTACAACTTATACATATCGACGTGTGTTGCTCACGTTCGCTGGAACACATGTATATGTTATTCTATGTTTGGAGGAAAAACTTTTGCGCTTTACTATCCTTAGAAGCATTCTTTCTTTCTTTCTTTCTCTTCGACTATCTCCGAAATACGAACTCGCATCAATTCTTAGGTAGAAGGACGACGAGAAAAAGAAGAAGAAGAAGAAGAAGTAATAAAAGAAAAAGAAGAATAAAACATATGTAGATTCTTTTTCCTAACAAAAATATCTGCGATGGCATCCAATTGAATAAAGAAAGCTAGCGACAAAAATATTTTCTTTTTTTTTTTTAACTTTCATCTGCTTTCCAAATAAATTAAATCAATAAAAAAACAAACAAAAATTTAATTTTGGATCAAACCTTTCGGTAGAATATTTTAATTGAATATATTTGATGTTGAAATATAATCAAAGATTTTCATTAAAATTAACTACTAATAAGAATACTCAAAATTACTAATTATAATCTAAAGACAAGAAATTTGAGATACTCTGCTTCGAAATGAATGCTTTTGTCTGTAGATATCTAGACCAATAAATGTATACGGATATGAGATAATAACCTGAATCTTGTCAAATCTTTGTCTAGATTATTAAAGGAAGTAAAACAAGCGTCTAGCTGAAAACTTGCTCTTAATTTTAATTCTTGTCTGACTTACGTCAATAGGACAATTACTTTCTTTGGACTGATAGTTAGCACAATAGTTGTCGTTATAATTTACGATTGAAAAATATAAAATCGAAATAATACAAATTTTTGTTTTTTTTTTAAATTCGAAATATTGTTAATTTATTTTATACCTAAAAAGAGAAAAAAATATTTGTAAAAGTAGATACATGTAAAATTATAAAATTAAACACAAAGTAATAGAACTCTTACAATTATCGAGTTTCGTTAACAACAAGTCTTGTTCATGTATAAATTATAATAAAAAAGATATTAAAGTATAAAAAAAAGCATATTATATCCGATATATATATAAATAATTCTAAATGTTTATTTAAATAACTAAAAGTCCAATCGTGTCAACAATAAACTGACATGATTCATCTCAACCCGCGTGACCATTTTATCCGGAATTACTATTTATTCAAATTAGATGTTATTAAATTGGCTTATAATACGTAAAATATTAACATATTATTGTAATAATGTAAATTATATTCATTACACGTCTAATAATTTCTATCTGTTATATCCATTAGTGGTTTAATATCGCGAATGTTAAAAATGAGGGGTATAATAATTTATACTTCCCTGTATAAGCGAATAATAGTGACGTGCCAGAATCGATTAGGAAGAGTAAGATCGGTTGGAAAGAGAAATAAGATGAAAGGTATGGGAACGAAAGAGTGAGTGAGTGAGAAGAATAATGTGGGACGGAGAAGAAAAGAAGGGTTATGGGAAGGGATCGAGAGTTATGGAGAACGTAGTGCGACGAATCTTGCGGTTTTGTCAGCCGCACGGGACACGTCGCGTGACGTGTATGGTTTTGCAGATCACGTGTAGATGGGTGAACCGCGTTGCTTTTTGTCGGTAAAGTCGGCCCGAACGATTAGTTCAGGAGTGGGAGGACTAGCTCAGGGAGGTAGGGCAAAGGGCTTAAGAGCGCTCGTGCGATCCGTTCACTTAATGAGGGTTAAATTATGCAGGTCTGCTCGAGAGTCTCTCGAGAGGAGGATGGCCGGGTAGGGCTTCTCGTGGTGAACAGGGAAAGCGGGAAAGGGAAAGGGAAAGGGAAAGGGAAGGCGTCCGGATTTTCGAATAAAGTAGATTTATGGATCTCTCGTGAGTACTGCTACTCGGATAGGAAAGGGAAAAAAAAATCGAAGAAGAAAACTCAGAATTCTTTCATTTCTTTTATTTTCTTTCCATCTGTTTCTTTTTTTTTTTTTTTTTCTTTTAAAACGAAGATCGTTCAGTAATTTTCATTCGCGTTTTACTCATTTGCACAAATTTAGATTCTTCTGTCCTATGTCGAATTGTATGTACTATATTATGTGTATATATAGGTATACACTTTTGTATAGGTAAACGTTCGCTCTAGTTTCATACGAGTATATACTATGTTGATAAGCATTGTCTCGAGTTTTGCTAGTGAACAAATTTAGCCGACGCCAACGTTGAAACTTCGCTATGAAATTCTATGAAATATTTGACAGCGACCGAGATAGTGATAAAATTCTAGGAAGTACGTCAAAGTAAGGAAAAAGTACTTTCCGTATTTGATTTGAATTTTTCTATGGTGGAAAAAAATTAAATCGGTAAAAGAAACTGATAGGGAGATAGTATTGCTTGATCGACTTAATTTACAGTAAAATGCAACACATGTATGTAATGCATACAAATGTGTATTCTTTTTAAATTCTAGTTTTTATTTACTTCTATTAACATGAAATATTAACAAATAGTAGTTTTTAAATTTGTCTCATCGCGATAAATTACAATTTTTTTTAATATAAACGGAACATCTTTTATGAAACATAATTTTTGGTACTTAAATTTAATAAATAAATACTTCCTTCGTTTTTTTTTTCGTTTTTTTTTTTTTTCAAACAATGTATAATTAAATTGCGTGCTTTTACTAAAACATATTATGTTAATTAAAATGAATGTTTATAAAATAAGAATTTATTTGATACGAAAAAAATATCATTAAACGTTTAATTGATTAGCTCGTGTCTTTTATTGTCGATTCGTTGTATTTAATATTTATTCTTATTAACAACATTAGAATTGCTTTCAGTAAGCAACTTATTCTTGAACCAACGCTACCTGATAATGCTTACATAAGCTAGTTTTCATATAATTACAGGAAAAGTGGAATCACGGAAGGAAGCAGAAAGGACAATGTTGCCACGAAATTAAAGTTTCGAAAAAAAGATAATATCTTTTATATATACAAATATGTGTGTCTACTTTTAATTAAACGATTAATTTCCACGTCAAAGGCAAGCCTTCCTCTTTCGTTATTACTTTCCGACTAATTTAATTTTTCTTTATAATTAAAAAGAATACTTGAGAGAAAATGAAAAAGGAAAGGTAAGAAAAGAAAGAGATAGAGAAAGAGAAAGAGTTAGAGATAGAAAAAGAGAGTGATAGAGATAGAAAGGGAATAAGAAAGAAGGAGAGAGAAAGTATAACGAGGAAATAAACTGCATTTAAAATAATTTTTTAATAAGGCTTTAATAAAAAGACCTGAAACCAAGGAGAGAGGAGTATTCGGCGAGAGTTTACACAATTACGAAATCTTTTGTAACCTTGCGAGCAGGGAAATTCTCTCGGAAAGAACCTTGCATACCTTTCTTCTTTATACTCGAAGCGAAAAGAAAGAACAGCATTTTTTCTCTTTTAACTTCTTTTCTTCTATCGTTTATTTATTTCTCTCCTTTTTTTTTTTTATTTTTTCATCATCATATTATTCTTGTAGTTTCAAAAGAAAGAGAACGAATTCAAAAATACGATTCATGATTTCTGTCATGGTTACGCGTATCAAAGTACTGTGCATGTATCCGTTAGCAAACGTGTATGTATGTATTCTAATTTGGTGAAAGATGGAACACGAGTACAGAAGCATTTTAAATAATTCAAAAGGGTGTTTCTAAAAGTGATTTTGTAGAAATGACAATTTGAATTGTCAAAGACCATAGAAATGAAATAATATTTCATTATATAATATTACGAAGACAAGGAGAGAGAAAAAAAGGAAATATTCAATAAAAATTGAAATAATCACAAATTGTACAGTAAAGAAATATTTTCTTTAATTTATTATTCAATCGAGTACGTATGTTTCAAATTAGAATTGTATCAAGTAATTTATTTAAAAAAGATTATTGTCGAATCATAGATAAAAGACTGAAAAAATAATCGAAGGTCAAGTTTACTATTACTTTTTTTCCATACTAATATTAATATCTCTATAGAATTATTATTCATTCAAAAATATTATATTACATCAGCATCATATAAAACAGATCAACAAAATCCTTTAAAAAAAATAAAATAAAATCGAAATAATATATATTTGATAATATTTGAAAAAGAAAAAGAAAAAGAAAAAGAAAAAGAAAAATCAAAAATAACGTAACATAAATAAACGTTAAACACGTAGGGCAAATCAGTGCTATTTCCTCCGGTAACTCGGAAACGGAAATGGTTTTGAAGGTTTCACGTTGCTCCAATAAGCAAGAATAGTATACATCTAGGAAAGAGGAAGTATTTGGATACGGAGAAATCGTTGGGAGCGCATGTTCGCCACCTGCCGGTTATACTAAAGGGGGTTGGTGAGTAGGGGATAGCTTGACGCGTCTGTGCGCGCTATTGTCGATGAATAATGCATCTGCAGTGCCACGCGCGTACCTAGAAATCCTTTCTACCATCGGATACACTGCACCTACGTATCTCATCGCGTATAGGACGCAACAGAACAGAGAGAGAGAAATAGAAATAGAAAGAGAAAGATAAAGAAAGATAGATAGATAGATAGATAGATAGAGAAAGACAAAGAGAGACAGAAATACAGAGACAACAACAACAGAGAGAGAGAGAGAGAGAGAGAGAGAGAGAGAGAGAGAGAGAGAGAATACATTGCTCACGAACGCCCATGGTAGGCTGCTTTCGACGATTCTACGAGCTTTCAGACTCGACTTATAAACGATATCCTTTGTATCCGTTTCTGTTTCTGCTTTGACCATGCGATTGTACGTTTTAGACTTTATGTGCGTCATTGTGCACCGTAATATCACCAATATGCGATCGTTCGTCTTTGATCGTTATATTCTCGATGTTGAGTCGCCTGTAATAGGATACCATAGAGATATGAGCCTTCATTTAGTACGTTTGATAATTCTGCATCTAATTATGTTTCATACGTTCTGAATTATATGGATTATCATCGAATCAATGTGAGTTATAATTATCTATTTAATTTAGTGTTTAGTTTATTGAAATTTTTATACCTTTAATCTCGTATCTTGTGGTTTAGTTTCTTTTCATTATATTTTCTAACCGATTTGAAATATTAATTATATTATTAAAGAACGAATGCGTTTGTTTAGGATGAGAATAATACGAGTATCGATGCGTGGTGAGTATCGATCGGACGTCTGAACCAGGACGTCGTTGGATTTCATATTACCTTCTGAACGGAAACGCAATCTCCGTGTTTCGCGCAATGTAATCGAGGATTACATTGATGCGTAACGTAATCGCAGATAATATTCCTGCATGAATTAGTTTCTCTCGTATAAATTTTCGACGGGAACCGTTTGAATTTCTTTTTTTCTTTTTTTTTTTTTTATCTTCTCTCGATCGATCTAAATCAAAATCTACAATTTATTAGCAACGAGAATGCGAACGAAATGAATTACAGATACCGATCATTTTGATTAATGACTTATCGGAGTTTAAAATTAGTGGTAATTTGTTCGATATTATATACATAATTTACGTAACTTATATATAAATAAAAAGACTGTTATTTTATTCACATTGGTATATTTGATCTGATCGAAGAGAGAGAAAGAAAGATAGTCAGATGCAAGATAATATATAACAATGTTACTGAAATGAGAATTTGAGTCTGACACGACGAAGAATCGACAGAGTTACCACAAAGCTGAATAAAATATTAAAGTAGAAAAGATAACATTGAATATGTGTCTACTTTTTAGAGCATTCGTTTAATGTCACTAAATAGATTATCTCGTCTTGTATCTGAAACTTATATATATATGTACATAACAATCTCATACCATCGTTCAAAGGACTTACGCAGTAAACTTCTCTTGAGATGAGATGAGAAGAGAAGAGAAGAGAACGTGAAAATTCGAGTATACGTGCATTACCATCGGAAAACGGGATTCGAGCTCATAAAATCGTTAACAACGAAATCGATATAGGCTGCCGATCGCGAAAACGAACGATTTGTAACGATACGAATCTGGTTTTGTAATCGAATATATACGCGGTTCTACCGAAATTCGATACATAATTTATCGGATGAACTCTGCCGCCTTTATGCAACCAGTCACCTGCAAAATGGCGCGCCAGAGGAAAATTGTAAAACGTAGTGTATAGTCTCTAGCAATTCCATCTCATACTTCGTCTCTCGTTTAGCAGAAACCTCTTTCATTATAATAAATTATACTCCTTTTACGGGAATGTGACAAATACTGTTTGCTTTGTTTAGAGAATGCTTTATAACTTGTTTGATTATTATGGCCGTTACTCACAAGCTCTCTTTCCATTGTTCACTATGGCTCGTATAGTACTAAACTTTGTTATAGTAATCTAATATCCAAATAAACGTTCGTTCACTTGCGTATTTATAGATACGAATGATTCATACATGTTGTTTGTCGCCGATAATAGATTACAACAGCAAACTTTAAGTGATTGTTCTAAATATTTTAAGAAAAAATTTATACTTTCGATAGAATATAATGAATACACCTTTCCGTATCGTTACTTATACCGAAAGTATTTCTAAAAAGAACAATCAAATTAACGAATATTCAATGTCATTAGCATTCCGTTTTTTTTTTTCTTAATTATACACATACACATATCTAAATATTATTTTAAAATAATATAACACAAAAAAATGTCACGATGTAAAGAATATGGAACAATTTAGAAACGGTAATTTTGAAAAGAATTGAAAAACCGCGAAATAACGTAAGAAGAATATTTTTCATAGGAAAGAAGATTAATGGAACAGAAACGTTTAAAGAGGGTTTTAAACATTTGTAAAACTCGCTCGACGAATTGGATACTTTCCGAGCATATAATTCAAGACAATAATGATTCGAAGAACAACGTTCGAAGGTTTTCGGACCTTTTGCACACAAAAGGGACCAACCGCAGCGGCCGTCTCGCTTGTTTCCATTCGCAACACTTTTCTCCTCTTTCTTTCTCCTATTATTACGAGAATAAGAGTTTAAGAGCAGCTAACTAACTCTCGTTCAGCTCCATTTTGTTCGGTTTGCTTTTTATGATACCAAAAAAAAAAAATGTATTTCATTTAATATTTATTATTATTATTATTATAAACATTAAAACTGACTACACGAATAATTTATTTTTCGCTCGTTGTAGCAGATAATAATTATTAATAAAAAATGTTAAGAAAATATAATAAATTGTAAGAACGTATATAATGAATAGTTTGTTAATATTTAATTGAATATATTTGTATTTGTATATTACAGAGATGAAGAAGACTAACTCTTGTTGTAATCTTGTCGCTGGAACGATAATAATGGCAACGAGAGAGGCTTTTTCGTGTTTTAGACATTTGGATATTTTTCTATACACCTTTTCCTTGCGACATCAGTTTTCTTTTTTCTCTTTTATAAAAGGGTCCTTGCATTCAGTAAAGTACGTAGGAAAATTGTACTCTTCAAACGGTTGCTCGTCGTTAGGAACGACATCGTAGGGTATTCATTCGTTGAATACGATGATGAAGCGATTCGTGAGAGGCGACAAGAGGAAGGGAATAAAAATATCATGCTCGATATTATCTTCGAGGAAAGGAAGTGGGTCAACTTTATGAAGACTAGGATGTAGTAGGTACGAGTGAAACATATTTGCACATAAATATTCCTTTATGAACAGGAGTACCGTCCGAGTTGGTGCATCGATAATGTTGACTTCAAGTTAAGACGTACCAAACGAAAAATGCGAATGTTTATGAATAAAAATTGATATTATTTGGAAAGAAAATAACTGGAAGAATTTTGTAATATTAACGAATATATGAAGATAATCTATATAATATTGAAAAATATTATATTACACGTGGATAATGAGATGATCAAATATACAATAACGAAAATTACGAATAGAATTTGAATTTAAATTCACAATTATATAATAAACAATATTTTTAAAATTCAAATATAAAATAATCTTCGTTGAATTTTATTATTTCCAATTAAAGACGAAAAGTGGATGGATGGATGTGCTTTAACGTTGATATCATTAAGATAACTCAAAATTAGTTACTACAGATGTCTTCTTTGTATTACTTTCTCTAAAGCCTGCAGGTCTTATAGTTTAATATAGCAGTCTCGGTAAAAGTCTTTGAGAGAGAGAGAGAGAGAGAGAGGGTCTCAAATGAGATAGTTCAAGCAAGAAACTTTCAAAATATCTGTCGTCTAACGAAAGACACGTAAGCCATGGAAATTTGGCGAAGTCGCGAGACTATGTTGGACCGACGAAAGAAAAAAACAAAACCTAAACAAAAAAGAAAAGAAACAACGAGTACAGGAGAAAAAATGTAAGAATGAGCGAAAGCAAAAAAAGAGTCGGGGGAGATGGAAAAAGAGAGAGAGAGAGAGAGTAAGGAAAGGGGATAGGAGAAATCGGGCAAAACAAGGCCTTAACGAGAAGTACTTTAAAGTTGGTTACGCCCTTACGCGAGAGGGTGTCGAGGGTTTGTGGTATGCCATGGGTAACCAAAGTTAGGGGAGTGAGGGGGTAGCTACCGAGAGATCGTTAGAACTCCATTTCACTTTATTGTAATTTCATTTTTCCCGTCTGCAAATAAACGCTCCGCTGGTCACGTCTATCGCGTTATCCGCCTTCGGTGAAAAGTTTCGTATAGACGGGGTTAAATAGCACTCGCCCATCGTACTTTTACCTAACTCCCAAGCCACCCTCCTCCTCCCTCCTTTTAACTCTCCTTAGCTACGAAAGAAGAGAATCTTCTGCTTCTTGTTCTTTTTCTTCTTTTTTTTCTTTTTCTTCTTTTTCTTCTTCTTCTACTTCTTCTTATTCCTCTTTCGAATTACTTTGTTTTTTTCCCCTTTCTTCTTTAACAAACCTATCTCTTTTTATTTCTTTTTTCTTCTAAACCTTCGATCTACCAGTCTTATCAAAGAGCTAATAACATCGTATAGTTATCATAGTGATCGCATTTTCATATCAAATTTCTCTATTTTCTCGATGTAGTCTCTATAGTTAGTTCTATCTCCTTTAGATCCATTCCTCATTCCTTAGACAACACGATTTCTCTGTTCTTCTGTTGGTGGTTCTACGATAATTCGCAAAGCGGAGATTTTTCGCGTTCATTTTCGGTGAAAGTAAAGTTATCGGACTTTCCTAAGATTTCACGTACACGTGGTAAAGTTATCTTCCTTCTTTCTCTTTTTCTTCTTCTTCTTTTCTTTCTTTCTTTTTTTCTCTCTTTCTTTTTCTTTTTCTTTTCCTTTTTTATCCTTCTGTTATCTTTTCTTTTTCTCTTTGTACAAAGTATCAGCGAGATTCTCTTCCCGTGGAATATAATCTCCTGTTTTTTAGCTTGGATCGATCGAGTACAGTATAGAAAATATACGTCCTATACGACATCGTATTTTTTATTTGCAATTTTTACATTGGGGATATAAAAAAGTTGAAATTATCCGAGCCTTCTTTTTTTTTAACACTGCTCGTTTCATGAAATATCATTTACGAAAGATTTCATATTAATTTTTATACGTGTGTATTATATGATACATACTTTTTTAAATATAATTTAATAAGAAACACGTATATTATTATTATTATTATTATTATAAAGCGTAGGAAACACGTTTAAAATAACGTTTATATTTATAAACAGAAGAGAAAAAAAGAAAGAACACTGGAAACGGTGAAAGACAATGAAAGAAAAAAAAAAGGGGAGAGAAGCTTTAAAAAATGCGGATAAGAAAGAAAGGTTTGAAGAGGCCAAGGAGAGCGCGTAACCTACGTTATGACGTCGTAAACCACGAACCGGAGTGAATTTAAAGTCCTAGAGAGAAAGTGCATCAGTTGAATAGTTTTTCTTTTATCGACGAATAAGATGCAGCTCCCTACCGAATTGCAGTTTAATCGTGCCGTGCGCCTTCTGTTTCACCGTGGAATATGATTTGTCGATGGAGCACATACTTGGGTGGTAGCAGAAGTAAAAGAAAAATGAAATAGAGGCAAAGAGGAAGCAAATTTATTGCTATAAAGAACTACTACAGGGTAATAGAAAAATATCTACTTGAAAGGCAAAGTGAAATATCAAAAATACAAAATAATACAAATGAACCGGATACAACGTATTAATAATAGAGAAGTATACCAAACAAAAAAAAACAAAAAAATCAAATATATTTCGATACAAATTTAAGATGAATTAGAGAAAAATAAACATATTAAAATATTTATATTCGTGCCCAAGGATGAACAAAAGAATTCTCTCTTAATAAAATAAAAATAATCCTTTTTTCAATCGATAAAAACTTTTCTCTTTTGGAACAAACAATAGAAATTTTCCAATCTCTTCGTATGACCGCATGCACTCGACACCGTGACTCCAAATTTAATGTTGCACGGAGACAAAGAAAAAAAAACAGAACGAAATGCAAGATTTATTCTTCGAATTACGGTAACGGCCAACGAAAATATCGGCCCACCACAGGAGCATTACTATCTCCTACCTTTTTATCGGCACTATTCGAACGTGCAATCCCTCCCTCCAACTCCGGGCAACCCGACTTCCGTTGAAATTCATTTGCCGTCTGGTTTCCTATTGAAAACATATATCCGCTAATATGGAGCACTTTGCAACGATATTTACGAGCTGGCCGAAGCCCTTTGAACGAAACTGCGCTTATTTACGATCATTATCGTTTCCCTTGTACATATTTTATTTCCGCAAACTCATTAACATTTTCATAATTACAAGATTTTTTCTTTTCATTTGTGCGTATATCAAACATAGTACAAAAAAATAAACAAGAAAAGAAAAAAAAAAAGAAAAAACAGAAAAACATAAAGAAAAGAGAAACCAAAATCACGTGGAGAGAGATAAAAAGTCGACATTTTTTTTAGGATCTTTTTTCTTTTTTTGTTATTTAATTTCTGTTTGCGCAGTAAGGATTTTGTAGAATCACCGATGGTTACCCTGCTGTACAGAGTTCTTTGATAAATATTTAGAAAACGTCAAATGAAAGTAGACGCGCTTACCGAAGGACGGTTAATCTATCTCGCAGGAACAGGTTTCTTATTTCTCCGGGTGTTTTCTTAAGACGCGTTAAGAAGAAGAGCGTCCCCATGTTCTTTGGATGTTTCGTTGGTTCCCCTTAAAAATCTCCAAGTACGGATTTACGTGAAACTAAACATTTACGTTTTTTTTTTCTTTTTTTTTTTTTATTCCCCTCTTTCATTTTATTTTTTTTTTTTTTCTAACGTACACATATCTACCAAGCTGTAGACTCGAAACGTGAACGATCATTTCTAAACCATAAATTACAAAAGTATTATTTTATAATATATATATATATATATGAAAAGAACATATAGATTTATTATTAGATCATAGTTTATTAAATTTCCAAAATGCATTATCATTATAAATTTGAATTCGGCGGCTTGACCTATCTGCCGGTGGAATTTCTATAATATATGCGTTCTATCACATAGACCAACGCAAAATTCTCTGATAGAATTTATATTTTATCGATTTGTTTCTCCACCCCCCCCCCTTCCATCTCTTCCTCCTATCCTTCTTCACCCCTTTTCCCTCCCTCCCTCCCTTCCTCTCTCTCTCTCACGCTCTCTCTCTCTCTCTCGTTACCATACCAACTGACGTTAACGAGTCATTGTGAACGTGACTGTCGCACGTTATTTATGCATTGCATGGCGCATTCGTAATAAAAGCACCTCCACGAGCTTTCCTCATTTCGCGCGTTGTGAGTGTATACACCGTTAGTTGTAGGTGTCGAGAAATCGCCAACGAATCAAACGAGTTGTAGAACGCGAGTCGTAAAAGAATTTTTGTCGGTCCAGTTTTACGAGCTTTTGGTCTATATGTTGGTAGGGGTTCCTACGATTTGATCGTTCCTAAGTAAAACTGGGAATAATCTCATGGGGGAAAGGGGGAGGGGTAATGCCGTTAAATGGAAAGTAAAGAAAGTATTAACACTGAAGCTGAGATTTATGGTGTTGGAAATAAAGATCGTGTCATGTTTAATCAGAATACAAAAGTGATCATTTAATGTACATATACATTATTATAGAATAAAAACAATTAATTATAACTAGGTAGTATCTATATAAATGAGATTAATATTAACGCTTACAAGATCGGTAACGTAATCCTAAGTTATTTCAAAATCTAAAGTTAAATGTTAATAACGTAATCCTGTATTATAAAATAATAAATTGTAATTGTTAATTTGTTTGTTCAATTTCATTTGATATAGTTAAATATTGATTTTTATTATATTTGCCTGTTAAATTTGTTAAACTGTTCGTTTATTTCTTCATTAATTAATACGTTTTAAATTTCAAGTTATTATATGCGGTATCCAGTTAAACGTCTCGCCCAAGCAACGTGAATGTGTTAAGTTACATTAAAAAAAATATAGTTATTATTTATATATATATATTACTAGATAAATATTAATTTGACTAATTTAAAAAAAAAAAAAACAAAAAACTAACGATTTACAAAGTAAATCAAATTCAAGAGATTACGTGAACATCTTACCAAAGAAACACCGAAGAGAATATTCGATAATGAAGTAGGAAGAGTATAGATGAATTTCGATGGAATAGCTTAGCGGTCTATAATCTTGGAAAATGGAGTCCAATTTTTTATCCTCGCGATAAAATTCCCTTTTCTTTTTCTCCTCGATATTCGCAGAGAAATAGAGAGAAAGAGAGAGAGAGAGAGAGAAAGAGAAATCTGGAAACTGTGAGGGAACAATGGCCGGATGTTTTATTCTTATTGAATTATTATGCAAAGTAGCAATTAACCTCTTCATTCGGCAATGGCGTTCGAAACTTTCATATAAAATATAATCGATGAATATTTAAAGGTAATGCTCGACGAGGTCGATGACGAGGAGAGGAAGAAAGAAAGAAAGAAAGAAAGAGTTGACAACAGGGGAAAGCGATCGGCTTGCTTCTTATGCTACGGGAAATAAAATTGAATTCTTTGTCATTATGATTCGTAACATTTATGCATAATATTCAATATACAGTTTTATTAAATTCTAACTATTTAAATCTCTTCTATCATATATTTCTATCAAATGATTGTATTAGATTGTGTTAGAATTGATAATAACATTTTACTTACTAGATTACGACTAATAATTTGATTGTTGTTATATTTAAAACAACGATTATATGAGAATAAATTAATACAGAAAGGCATATATCATATATCGTCTATGTTCAATCAAAAGTCGCTTACTAAATTTTCATCTTTTTTCACGAGAGAATTACTATTATGAATTCACTAGTCGTTTTACTCTAAAAAAAAGTATCAATAGTAGCGTGTGAAAATATTAACAAAAAATATAATTTTCTCAAATCTGATTTTTCTCATTAACAATTCGTTTAACGAACAATAGCTCATCTCCGATTACTATAAATGTTAATTACTGACTTTTGGCTGATAATATACGATATGATATATTAATTTGTTAATTACTTATCTCAAGTAGCCATGAAAACGAACTAAATAGTTGAATCAGTTAGTATTCAATTTATGAAAAAATAAAAGGATACGACCTTTTTCATTAACGATTAGAAAATTTATTAAATTGCATAAAATTTACTTCGTAATTCCGGTCATCGGTGGAAGAAAAATATTACGAGAAACCTCGAGAAAGCTTGGGAAAAGCTCATGCCTTGATTATTTCGGTATCATTGAGATTTCTTATTATAAAAGAAGCCCCCTTTTATTCGCGAGCTTTTTCGTGTTTCTCTGCATAATAATCTCCTATTCCTCCATTTCCTCGTATTCCTTTGATCTCATCTCTTCTTTTCGAAACGTTAAAGTACAACGCGTATTTCGTATGTAAAAGTTCTTTATATACATAACATATATACTTACCTTTACATCTATTATATATATATATATATATATATAATATTATTATTTATTTAAATTTAGTATATATATAATCACAATTCATCACGATGCCGCTGGCACCGAATTCGCGTGGAATCGTTAATTAATGAAACGAAACACACTGTGTGTACTCTCCAGCTTTCGCGAATATCACACAATTATGGGTGAGAGAGTGAGAGAGAGTGAGAGAGTGAGAACAACGATTTTGATTTAGATTTAGGATAGTACGCGGCACTCGAACTCACGAGCTATGACGCGCCGGCGAATTCGAATGACAGACAAAGTGATTGCCGAGTTGCAATGCAATGTAATGTAGTTGAGCATTACTTCGAATGCATAATGACTTGGATCGCATGAATGTACTAGTACATTTTCGATGCATACCATCTTGCGAACGTTGACAAAGCTTATAAATTTAAAATAATAATCTATCGAGACTAATCAAATATAAGTATTTTTTCTTTCCTCCTTTTTTTTTCTTCATAGTAATGATTTAAATATTAATGAGACGAGTAATCTGTATTTTTAAAAGAAAATATATATATGTATATATATATATATATCTAATATTTTTTGTATTCATTAAATGGACTATTATATTAAAGAAGAGATAGTAAAACATGGGAATGCAAGAATGTAATACGTCTTCATAATCCAATTAACGCGATGAAAGGCGAGATTGACAGTAAAACGAGGAAGTTTCAAAGGTCGTTGATCCAATTTAAATTCGATCGTGTGATATTAGGAACGATACGTAAGCTGTCCAATTATAGACGCTCAAGAGGTTGCCTAGCTCGCATTTCAATTGACAATACTAGTAAGACGATTATAGATACGAAATGCTTAATAAGGTAATGTTTTATGTTCTTAAAGGTAATACACTCCAATTGGAGTAATTACGAACAATTTGTCAAAAGTTGACGAATTCATTATGGCCCTAATCTTAGAAGCAATTTGCATAAGTTTTAAACTCTTCGATCCGGGTCAAGATAAACGTCTTAATAAGACGCGTGTACTAGAATAAGCGATGATTAATTAATGCGAAGAAAGGCGCGATACGTTTCCCTTCTCTCAAGGTAATTCGTCACGTTGCGAATTGCTCGAATACCGGTGGCTATATGGAATAAAGCATCGTGTAAATTCATCAACGTCGTTTAAACACTACCAAGAAAGCTCCCCCCCCCAAAAAAAATCGACACTTTTCTATATTATAATGTTTTAATTTAATCGTTAAATACATCTCAAATAAATTGACGTAATTGATAAAATATCATCTAATCGTACGATTGATGGATTTATAGATATTTTGTTGGAAAACAAGAAACAGAAAAAAAACAAATTTTGTCATCGACATCAGTGTTTTAAACGATTATCGAATAATACAATATTATTATTATCCATGGTTTATTGAAAAAAAAACGATACTATGTTATTTCTAAGTTGCTTATTTTAATCAAATATTTGATAAATTTTAGCAATAAACAACTTAGTATTGATATTGTTTGGGAGAATAAAAATGTAAACTTTTATGAATATATGTTATTTTGCAAACCTTAAACTTTCAATTATTACTTTTCTGTTTTAAGTTAACTTGGTATATTAACCTTTTAATTCTGTTATCCAAGTTCAATTTTAACAGTTGTTTTATATTTAGTTAAAAAAGTTTTAATATAAAAATTGTAACTATTTTTCACTCTTACTTAGCGTTATTTAAGGAATAGAAAACGAAATAATAGTAATTAAATATAGATGAGTAACTAAGTCGTGATTTTCATGCATCAATTATGCCATTATACTCTTACGTGCTCTTACCTATGTAATACTAAAAGATAAATTTTGTTTGAAAGTACTTTAATTTCTTCAAAGCAGAATAATTGCTACTATCCAACTAGAACTTTTTTCCTAATTTTTTGGAAATAAGTAAAAAGATTTTCTACTTATGCGTAAATGGAAAAATGTAGTAAAAATTTCAGTTGATTTATAACTTTTTTATTAGAACAAAAAAGGTTACAAGTCAATAAATAATTGTTAGATCAAAACCAATTGAAAATTTGTAACAGTTTCTTCCAAATCCTTGAGTTTAAAAAAAAAAGAAACTGTTATATCATTAATCATTTGTGATTTGAACAATAATTAATAATATTATGGTAGATGTTATTATTAGAAAAAAAAAAAATGATTATTGAGATGCTTTTGAAATTCTTTTCCTTCGTATCTCGTTACTCGGATTCTATAGATCAGGCTCGTGGAATATTATACCGAATTACACGACTCGTATACTCTCTGCTAATACGCTCGAAGCACGAGTCGGTTAATTAAGATCAATAACCCCTCTCGTAGCGGCGGAGAACTTACCTCGAGTTTTCCCTCGACCCTTCTCTATCCTCTTCTCCAACTTCTCTTCATCCTACATTTTCGGCTCGAGTAACAATCGCGAAGCTTAACGTCGTCGTTCTCAACGTCCAAATCGTTTGCCTACGAGCTATGCTTTTCTTATAATGAATACGTTTACGAGAGATCCCAAGTGAACAGCTAAAAAAAAGTGAACAAGCTCAATGATTCTTTTGAAAATTTTATCTTCCAATACAGCCAACCGTTCGTGTTTAACTAATCATTTATTTCTTTCTTATATACTTGATTGATCAGTAATACGTTATTATTTGAAGATGATCGATAAATATAATTGCTGTTATGAACATTTAATAAAAACGGGTTCGTCAGGGTTTCAAATTATCTAAAAAGTACAAATAAAAATTCAATCGAAAACGTAAATCTACGTGGCTCGTGTCCGTTAACTGTTAAATAAAAGATTAAATATTAGTGTCAAATCGCGTTCCTTATCGTTAATCATGAATCTTCAATTACATTTAATTGAGATAAGATTTTTCCTAATCTTACTAGAACCAGCATAGAATAGAAATGCAAAAATTTGCAAGCAAATTGTTTAACGTAATAATTGAAATAACAAATATGTCGAATGATTAATCAAACGACGAGAGAATTGTTCCGTTAGAACAAAGGACTCTGAGGAAAGTAAGATGATGAAAGGAGATAAAGAGTATAAGGAAATAGGAGGCAAAGGAATATCTCGAGTTGCATGCTTTCGACACGACGACGCAAGGACAGATCGACGTGTCGTCGAGTAACCGATTGCAATGGGGAAATAGTCGAAGAAAGAAAGTGATAGAAGCTTTCGTTCGAAAACCTTTTTCTCTCCTTCCTTCCTTCCTTCCTTCCTTCGTTCTTTCCTTCTCATCTTTACCCTTTCAAAGGTCTTCGTAGTTCCTGCATCTTTCCGACATCTTCTCGCTGCCTTCTCGTCGTCTTCGTCGTCGTCCCGGCCAAAAGGGAAGTCTATAAATTTGCCGAGAGAAATTGTCACAAGAAATATGGAGAATATTGAACGTGAGAGTAAAGCATTTACTCGTCGTTTCGAAAAAGAGAAAGAGAGAGAGAGAGAGAGAGAGAGACAAGAAAAAGTAGTCTACTCTTTTCTTACGAATCGATCACTCGTCCTTTCGATATAATATAAGCTTTAGAGGATCCCTATATACTATACCATTCCTCCCTTTTTTCTCTTTCCCTTTACAATTTCAAAGCACAGTCGAGTTACTCAAAAGAAGAACATTTGAAATATTACTCCTAACTCTTACTGAAAATTTTCAAATATTTTTTAATATCTACAGTTTCACTTTTTTCTCTTTCTCTCTTTCTCTCTCTTTCTGAATAAGATATTCCGTTCCGTAGATAATAATGATTATATTAAATTTGTATCTGTATAGATGTTCTTAATATTAATCTCTTATTCTCTTAGATACAACGTGTTCTATCAGAATTTGTCGTTGAAGTTATGAGATATCTATCATTTGCTTAGTGTTCTTTATAAAGATTTGAATAATCGATAATGACGAGAAAAATAAAGATAGGAAAAGTGAGGAAAATGCCAACGATGCGTTAGGTCGCATCAATTTTCGCTAAGTTAGTACCATCCCTATTTCATTTTCTTTCTTCCGTCCTTTATTCTGCCTCTTAAAAACGCGAGAGAGGAATGAATAATATCTTAGATAACGTATCTTCTTTCTTACTCTCTTACCTTTTCATATCTTCTATCTTCGAAGTGATGATCAAGGATAAGGTAATGAGGGAAGAAAATTGAAGTGTCATCGATGAAAAGGTATACAAGTTGTTATAGCGAAAATTTGTCGACAAAAAAAATTCGAACGAGAATTAAATGATACTGTTTACGTTTACCACATATAGCACATTTCTTTTATTCCATGAATCGTCCTTCTTTTTTTTTTTATTTATACATCCTTTCTTTTTTAAAAATCTGCTAATTTTAACCCAATTAAATTAATTTCGCGTGGTATGTTAAACCTCTACAAATATAAAAATTAAGTTTAATTAAGTTTAATTTTAGTTTTTTTATAATGCGATCAATTTATAATATATTAGGTATATATTTTTGTAACGTCAATCTAATCAAAAAGATAGTTTTATATAAACGTTATATATTGTAACAAGTAGATAAAAGAAATACGTATCGATAATCGATACATAATATAAAAATAAATTATTTGATGTAATAGTATATATGCATTTATATCAGAGGATTTATGACACATAAATGAATAAAGATAAAAATAAGATATTATTACCTATTTTTAATCGATCATTTTTAAATACGTGATATTATATTTGTCATTTTATTTTTAATTCGTAATGGAAAAAAGAAAAAATAATATTTTAACGTACACACAGACACACACACATAATATTACTTTTTATAAAAATCTATACTTGAAAATAAGAGAAAAAAAATAGATTCGAAATAATGCATATCGAAGCGAAGGTCTTCGAGTAATAATGTGATCGTTATGTTTACATTTCTTTTATACTTTATTCCTTTTTAGTTTTGTTTATCGATTCAGTTAATATCGGGTCATCGAAGAGTCAACATCGCAGAAGAACAAAGACAACTGGAAAGTATTTCAATTAATCTTTTTTCATATTATAATCTTTACAGCTATTTAATTATCGTTTAATAACATTGAATTAAAATTTATTCTGTTTTGTTTAACTCCAAACAAGCAACTAAAACGTATGTTTAACTTAATACAAACTTTATAAAATCAGTAATTAGTTACATAATATATATTTCATTGTCACTTCATTTCTTATTTATTCCTAAAACAAGGCTTTATAATTTAGTATGCGTTTATAGTATATGTGTATATCTGTTATAAATGATAAGAGAACGAAAAAACATTTCGATTTAAGTTTTTTTGAACGACACAAGTGCTATTTAGATAAAAGACAAACGAACGATTCCATGTGGTCTTTCTTTATAAATAGATATGAAAAATCGATGGGGATTAATCCCACTCATTAATATTACTCATTAATATTATTTCAGAGGTACGTGCAATAATATATACATAGGTAGTACCATTAACGATATTAAAGAAATTTTGACGATATTATCATTTAATAAAATGAAATTCTATCTACACACACGTTTATATATATTTATATGTATTATAATAATTGCAGTATTTTCAATATCGTTATAAAGGTTATAGATTTGAAAAGGAAGTAGAGTATTTAGAGGTGTCAAATGCACGTACCGCGACGATGACGACGTCGTGCGGAGGCGTTAGTGTTTGTTATTACGGACAGGTAAGCCTGCAAAACGCGAGCGTCCACCAATGTCTGCGTATAAATTATTAGTCGATATTTCAAGCGTGACGTCACTTCCGGCAATGTGCCGGCTGCTTTCCGCTTTATGACGAATGGCCCCTCGGCTCCCGTCCACCTCGATGCTCGACTCCTCCCTTTGTCTTTTCCAATGATTCCTGCAACGTAATAAACTCCAAATTTTGCTCCAGTGACGAATAGTATCAACAATTTTCAACGATACCGGCCATATTTTCATTCGTCTATCCGTGAGTTCGATTCGTAAATCGGTTTGATTGTTAAAAGTATCGGTGACAAATTTTCCATACATCATACATCTCTAACAATGTTTTAATCACAATAATTTTGACAGACAATTTTTTAAATTGTACTTTGCCATTCTAATAACAACAATATTTGTATAATTATTATGTAAAATGATGAAACTTAAATATCGTATTTTATTGTACCGATTGATCGTTTGCCTAAACTTACTGATTTATTTAAGAAACAATCAAATAGCGTAATATAAGAACGAAGAATAAGAAGAAGGAAAGAAAAGAAGACATTTTGATCTAAATGTAAGGATAAAAAGGAAAATAAAGTAGACAAGTTTGCCAATCGTTACGAACCGTTCTTTCGATCTTCGAAGTCGTTTCTACGTGTAAAAACGGCAGACGTAGTAAAAGGGGAAAGTAAGAGAAAAAAAGAAAAAAATAGAAAAAAAAAAGAGACAAGGAAGAAGGAAGGGTAAAAGAAGGTTGAAAAGTATATCGAAGATAGGGTGAAAATTAGAGGGAAGTTCAACGAGGAAAGGGACACGTTTACGTTATGTAGAACAAGGCTAAGAATAAAATCGATCTTCGCTAATGAACTTTCTCTCGACGTGCGCGCGGGAGTCTTTGAATGTTATCGTTATCGATAAAAAGGCGAATGAATTGGGGTAGTTTATATTAATTGACTTTGATTAAAGAGAATTAACAGAATCCCCCGTCCTTCTCATATTCTCAATCTTTCTTTTTTTATTACAAAGTAAAACAAAGATAAATTAGCAATTTGTAATATAAAACAAAACAAAACAACAAAGATTCGTAAAAAATAAATGAAAATTTGGTTATTTAACCGTTTGTGATTGAAACGGTTAAGATCAAACGCTTGCATTGAAATATTGCAAAGCTCGATCCGCGTTTGACTTGTTTTATTATAATTTTAACTGTTACATTGTATTAGCTACCATGTAGAATTAGTTTCTAGTAACTATCGATAATGCTAGTGATTTCTGTCGATATTCCTTCGTGCAAAGAGAACGGAAGGTTAGCTTATGGGGAGTTCAGTACGGGTCAGTTCTTGCGATCGGAGACGCAATTTCAGTTCGCCGATAAGTAAAAGGCGAGGGTTATTAGATATCGTGGATACGGATCAAATTCCAATTTCAACGAAGGGCTCGAGAACGGTTTCTCTTGGAAGAAGGGTAAAGGGCAAAGAGCATAGGGCGTGCCCCTTAAAGGTCGAAACCTCTGACTCGAGATGGGGCTTACGCTTGAATCGTCTCTTCAGAATCTTCACTATAACGATCCCGATAACTTTTTATTTTCTATTCGGCTAATCCGACGACAAGAGTTAAATCCGATCGATAATTTTGTTTTAATTTTTTTTTTTCTTTATTAACTGAAAGAATTCTATTAGAATTCTATGGTCTTTGCAATGTACAATAACTAAGTACTTACGTATTGTTATATTCTATCGATCAAAAAATGTTCTTCATTTAATAAGCAAAAGGTATATAATATATTTTTCTATTATTTATTAAAATACGTTATTTTTTTCGATAATGTAATTTCAATTATTGTATGATCGCGTTTTTATTGGAAAATGTCGAGTAAATTAAAATCTGAACTCGTCTTTCGTCTATCGACTCTCATATGTCGTTCATTTATTTTAATTGCTCTTCTTCAACCTATTGCTATTTTTCGCTGCACTTGCCTATAATAACATGAGTGTTCTTTATATCGATGCATCTGCTTTCGATAGTCTTATAATAATAATAATGAATAATCTTATAATTAATGCAATCTGATAAGGCATATCTTTTCAGTTTAATAATAATAAAACGCGATTGGTATTCTTTATTTCGAATAATTTTTATGACGTTTTCGCACGTAATGATTCTTACATCCTGTACCATACTCATATGTACTTTAACATCTTACATTATTATTAATAATTTATTATTTATCGAATCAAATAAAATTTGTCAATATATTTATAAAACGTAAGTTAGAAATAATATAAGATTCTCTATGCTATCGCGATATTTATCTCATAGTAGGTATTGAAAATTACTTTAGTTAGTAGAAAAACACATTGTGTTCTATGGGTTTTCTCTTTATGGCTTGTACTTCCACAACAATCAAGGTATAATTCAATGAATCCATAGAGATTGGGCTCGATCTTTGATCGCGATCTATCGTATCGTATCGTAGTAGATAACAATCTAATCGGTGGTTACACAATCATCGTTAATAGCGAGTCTCAATGTAGCTATCAAAGTGCTCTAAAGCCATAAGACTCCCTCGTGATTACGTAGATCTTATCGAAATCTCGAATGTAAACGGTACTGAACTCCTGCAACTAAATTTATACCTATTTGTCACCGTTTAATCATTCTTTGATTCCTATTAAATTTTGTTACGAACCGAATCTGTATTTCCTTGTCATGCGAATTTCTAACAATTTCAAATTACATGATTTTATAATGAAACAAGCTACGAAGTTTTTCTCTTTTTTTTTTTGTTTTTAATTAATTATTCAAACTGACACGTTTAAATCGATTCCGGGAGATAACTTTTTCTTAGTTTAGGCAGAATAAAAAGAAAAGAAAAATACAGAGACGTTAATGAACTGATTTTTGTAGTAATTAACTTTTCAAGACTTCGCTCATAAGCGATGGTAAGCCGTACAGCTTAAGGGGAATGAAGTCTTGCCGTGCCTTCTTATTCCGTCTTCACCATGATCGCGTGTTTCAACGGATCTTTTTTGCTTCTCCTTATTCTTTTTTTTTTGTTTTCCGCCCCCTCTCTATCCTTGTGTTATTTCTTTTCTCTTATTTTTCTATTTCTTTTTTATTTTTCTTTTTTATTTTTCTTCTTCAACTAACATGATTCATAGCCGCTTAATAACGTAATAGCTTTTGAAAAAAATATCACAGAGATTTCTGGACGATGCACGTGACATTATTAAAATACAAGGAAAAGAGCATATATTGTATCGATTTATGTTACCTCGATAACATATCTCAGGTGAATCGAGTAAAACGATGGACTCTCGCACGAACGCCACCGGACGTTTGCCAATCTGGCAAGTAAAAAAATAAATTGAAGCGATAACGACTCGTTTACACCCGAAACTGCTTCCCTTTCCTGTAAATTCGAGCTGACACGTCGTCCATCGCAATATCATTCGATATTAGTATTTACATATAAATACATATAAAATATGTTACGCGTCAATTTTCAATCTTCTTTTTTATTTTTTATTATATTCATCTTTTCTCTCTCTCTCTCTCTCTCTCTCTCTCTCTCTCTCTCTCTATTAATTTTATAATCGACAATATCAATGAAATAATAAGTAATTGTTGTCACTAAGGTAATACAATAAATATATATCTACATATTGGTAGTTCGCTTATCTAACTAAACGTTTTATTGGTTGTCTTTCAATCACCGTTGCATATTAATCATCTTCAGTTATTTATTATAATATACATATGCTATCTACGATCGAAATCAATGATTCTACCAGCCCCTATAGATTTTACACATGGCAAATTTACTATGAATATCTAGAAAATTACGATATGTCGTATGTCTTATATATAGTAAATTAACACTATGGGCATATCGATTGGCAGATGAATAATATTCGTTGTTAAGATACTTTCAACTGAACAAATGATTATTTATTATCTATCATATTTTCTGATTAATCTAATGGTTAATCAATTTTTTCATTTAAAAGATACAATTAATGAAAAATAATATAAATCTACCAATTGTAAGATCATTAACATTTGAAGATGTTATTAAATAAAAAAAAAATTTGTTCGTATGATCGAATTGAAAAATCAACAAGCGCTTATTCCACTTGCACGAATAATAATAATAATAATAATAATAATGTCGCGCGTGAATTTAAAGTTTGAACTTGTAAGGGAAAATTGAGATTAAAACGATTGACAAAAAAGAAAATAAAAAAGAAGAAGAGAAAAGAAAAGAAAAGAAAGATAAAGAATAAAAAGTGAGAAAAAATCTTCAGCGAGGTGGAAAGTCGTGCTAATTATAAATACGAGCTATTGAAAACTTTTCCTATTTTGTCGTCGTCGTCGTCGTCGTCGTCGTCCTCGTCGTCGTCGTCGTAGTCGTCGTACCTCGAGCATTTTCTATGTTTCGGACAAAAGCTTCGAAATTCAGGAAGTTTTCGTTTCGACCATCAACGCATGAAATCTCAACGACGACGACAACGACGACGACAACGACGACGACAACGTTGCAAATCGCATTGATATTTTTGACGACAAATATATTCTTTATCTCTATGTGAATACATATATATATTTATTTATAAATAAATAAGTAAAACACGTATATACATATGATACTTACGTCGAAAGAGAAAAGAGATGAACATAAAAAGAGACTGAAAAACAAAATAGACTAAAAGTAGTAAGAAGAAAATTCAATTTCGACGAATAGGAGGAACGTACGAATAAAAGCTGAGAATGATGAAAGTACAGCGAAATATTCAAATACTAACATATATTCTTCGGATATATTTGATATCGATTTTTTCGAAAAGTAACAAAAAGATAGAGAAAAAGAGAGAGAGAGAACGAAAGAAATGGGTATTATGGTTGTACAGTTTACATCCAGATATTTCGTACAGTTTGTATAAACCCTTCGCCCATTTTTTGTTCTACCATAGTTTCCATGAATTTCAACATCCATGAAAAAACAGGCTAATTGCGGAATGTAACGCTCTATTTCGTGCTTCGAACTATTTTTGGAATGTTAGTCGTTTTTTACGTGAACAAAAAAACAAAAGAGAAAAAAGATACAAAATTGCAAAAAAAAAAACAGTTTCTCATGTCCATTTGCAAACGCGTTTTATATATAATGATAATTAAAAATCATGGGTTTTATCGTAGACATATAAAAATAATATATTAAAAATGTGATTATCTTACAATTACGTTAACATGTATTTATTTAACGAAAGAATTTAACTGGACGATATTGTTTCCGCTTTTATTCAACGTAGTCTAGCAAAAAAGTGTGTTTTCTTTTTTTTCTTTTTTTTTTTTTATTAATAACCTACGAATAGAAAAGATACGTGTATATATTGTCACGATGCACGAAGCACATATCGTGCAAATAAGTACTTGGCGTTAATATAATTTCACGAATGAGTTTATTCAACGGATATTCATAAATATCTCGATTATAATATCTCTCTCATGGGCAACAATAAAATTTCCGTAAGAAAATATAAAGGTAGTTCAAGCGTAAACACATAATGTATATATCTAAATAAATAGTTAACGGAATAAACCTAATAAAAGAGAATCTCTGATTATTACTGTAAAAATGTTGCCGTATTTCTCAATAAGAAAATAAATATTTATTCCTTTGCGAAATAGAATAATAGTAAATTGAGGCCGGTTTAATGTAAGTCGTTAATTTAAAGTTCTTATGTTGAGGAGCCGCGTTGAAAGCCATCTCGGAACGATGGAATTGCCAGCCAATGTTCGATATATATATAGATATATATATAGATATATATATATATACTTAAGTGTAGCACTATATAATAGCCACATCATGGTTACGTGCGTGACTACTATCCATATCACATGCACTTCTCTATTATGTTTTCTGCTTGATAGTTCGAGCTCGCGCGGTACAACACGTAAAACGATAAACTATTCATTCGTTGAAACTCTAATGCATATACCAAAGCAAAAGCTACTAGGTCGGAAGCTCCAAGAAGTTTCCTATGAATCGTCATGCAAAAATACGTGACGAATAAGTTCAAGTAAAAATGTCAAGGTCTTTTGTATTTTTCTGTTTTTAGTATCGATCGTCGATCATTTTTTTCCATTCCGAAATAACATAAAACAAGATTTGAGAATACAACGATTTGAAATATTTCTATGCAATGCAATGTTGTTATTATTAAATATTAAAATTCGATAAATTTAATCAGAATTAATTATTAAACGAATATTATTAACGATGTACACTATTCGTTGTTTGAAAATGTGAATACACGCGGCAAAGGTAGAAAGTGATATAATATTTACTTTCATCATAAAATCCACAACGTTGAAAATGCTTAGACTTGGAAATAGAAGTAAAGGTTTTTGGTTAGAAAAGCTCACTCTCTTATCGTAACGCGTATCGGCCCACCGAGATAAGAACATCATACTTCCATTAAACTTGTTTTGCAACGGGATTCACTGAAAATCACATCCTGCTAGGAAGTATAGAGTTCGTTTGTATTTTTCGTATTTTCCTCTTTCGACTACTCGATTGAGATGCAATATGCATATTTAGAGAAAAGGTAGGAAGAAAAGAAAAAAACTAATACGAGAAGGCTAGTAAAAGGTATAACGTATCATTTCTATGTACATCCAACTATACTCTTATATTTCTCTCTTTCTCTCTCTCTCTCTGTTTTTTCTTTTCAAGGATAAAATAAGTTTTGAAATGAATGTTACAAACTTTAGATGCTCGTTGTATTGATCGAAGTTACGAAGAAAATGTTGATTAAAAAAAGAAAAAAAAAATAGATCGCGGCAGGGCTTAAATAATTTAATTACAAACTTCTGTTCGGAAATAAAAAAAAAAAAAAAAAAAAAAAATACATCGAACAGTTATAACAGAATAAAATACTTTCATGTTAAAACTGGAAACATTGTTTAACTTTGAATTTATATTTACCGATACTTTATTGTGTTTGTTAATCAATTTTAGAACACTCGTACTATTTTACAACGAAGCCTTCTTGCACGCTTGTCAATTTGACGAATCTGAAACGTTTCATTTAAAAGAAAATATTGTATAACAGGGGTACAACGTACGATGATGATAAAATCTTATTGATTTCGTATAAATGATTTTGTTGTATTAAAAAATTTATCATTGTGTATGAATGGATACAAAAAAAAAAAAAGGAAACACGAGAAAATACATACTTTTGAAATAAAAATCAAAAGGATCTTGAATAATACCATTAGATGTAGAATAAAAGTCGTCAAAGTACACGTGTGAAATTCCAACCTCTACGATCGTTGTTTCATTTCTTTCTCTTGCCGTATTTCACGCTTTTCAATAAACACAACAGGGACAAATAAAAAACGGAAAGATGGTAGAAGGGAAAATAATGAAAAAGAAAATAAAGAGTTAAGGGTGAGAGAGAGAGAGAGAGAGAGAGAACAAAAAAGAAAAAAAGGGTATTAGCTCAAGTTTAATTCATTTATCGTATTATCCATCTGTTTAGATTTTTGCAGTGTTATTACGCCAACTGTTTTCATATTTCTCTTTCTCTCCTCTCTCTCTCTCTCTCTCTTTCTTTCCGATTCGTTCAATATTACCGATAAATCGATGGCTCGCTGGTGAAAGGAGCAAAATTGTTCCGCAGCGGCCGACTGTAGTTTCGACGTTCCATTTTTACCGTATCCCCGCGATGTGACGGGGAAAAAGAGAGACGCGGAGAAACGTAGATGGGAAAGTGGATAGGTAGATAAATTCGTCGCAGTTCGATATAAGCACGATATAAACGGCAAGGGGCCAAGTGTTCTTTTTCTGATATTACCGATATCAAGAAAAATTTCTTTATGCAGAAAATGCTTTTAAAGAAAATTTTCTATAGAGAAATATAAACGGTACCCAGTATTATTTTAATGGGTAAATCATGTTAGGGTTCCCAAAAAAATATATATATATATACCTTATATAATAAATACAATTATGATAATAAGAATAATAATTAAACGTTGGGACTTAAATGTTACATTGTATTTAAAGGGATGATTAGAAGGGATGAGAAGATTTTTAAAAATATCTTTCATAATATTTAACATTGAAATATATCTAGTTGGAGAATAAATGATATATGTATTTGTATCCATGTTTATAATGTATCACAATTTAACGCTGAACCTACTGACACTTCATATACGAATACCTATTCCTACCGTGACCGGTCAAATGACCATTTTTACAAGAAACATATATCTTTATTTTAGCAAAAACAAAATATTTTCTTTTACTTAAAAACGAATAATATACATTTTATGCGTTTTCACCATATTTTCGTACAAAATACAGGATTTTTTTAAATTACTATATTTTAAGAAAATACAGGTCGCGATTATTTATTATAAAAGAATTTCATTTTTGATTAGATCTCTTTAAATGTAGATAATAATAACGTTACTTTTCTCCACGTTTTTTTTCAAAATAATAAATATTGAATTAATTAGTCAAAAGAGGGATTCAAATTACACTTCACTAATCAAACAATAAAGTCTATTAGAATAAAATTATGACGAAGAATTTCTTTGCATCATTACACAAAAAAAAAAAATAACTATATACAATCAAACGAAAACTTATACATAATATCGATCTATGTAAGATAAATTCGGTCAAAAGATAATTGCGTTTGAACGAAGATAGAATAAACCATACGAAATATAGGAGAAAAAAAAAAAAAAAATCCAAAAAAAAAAAAAAGAAAACGAGCCGTATATAAAATAAAAATAAAATAAGAAAAACACCAAAAAAAAAAAAAGAAAAACGAGCCGCTGTGGTGAAGTTAAAAGATGAAAGTAAAGCTTTCATTATCTTCTGATCGTTTGCGTTTCCTGTCGAGAGTGAAAACCATCAGGGCCGGCAAAAGGCGCGCACACGAGTTCCAGTTTCCATGGGAAATAAAATAGCGTGCAAAGGTGCCGGTTGGAGTGTCCAGGAGGTGAACAACGAGTCCAGTCCCGTGCTCGTTTCGATTCGCCCTCCTTCGGACGGTCAATAGAGGGTCGACGTATACGTCACCAACGTGCCGTTGGCATTTTTAACAGTTATATATCCCCATCCCTCTCTCTCTCTCTTTTCCCCCTTTCCCCTCTTTTTCCCTCTCTTTATTCGTTCTCTTCTCCGAACCAATTTCAACCCCCTTCCATAATACATAGACAGACACACACTCGCAGCACACACGAGACCAAAAAATACACGCAGGATTTCCATCATTCTCTCCTTCTGATCTCGCTTCCTCGCAGTTTCTCTCCAATCCATCTAACTCTTTCGCCCATTTACCCCTCGTTCCGTTTCTCATTCTCTAACCCCCCATTACTCGATCTATTTCAGGAATGTGTATAACCGAACAGGGACAAAAAAAAATATACATCCCTCGAATAATTTTTTTTTGGCATTTTCCGGGAGACGCGAGAGTTAGCGTACAACTCGCGAAAAAAAGGTACATCAGTCGAACAGGAAAAAATAAGGGTGAGGAGGAGGAGGGGGAGGGAGAGGAAAGGATAGACGTCAGCCAGATTGTGTTGTCGTAGAGTTAAGAGAAAGGGGGATGCCGTGTATACGGACGGAGATGAATGAATAGTTGGATAGACAGATAGAGAGAAAGAGAAAGAAAGAAAGAAAGAAAGATAGAGAGAGAGAGGGTATGTATGTGTATGCGTATGTGTAAGTTCGGGAGTTCGAACTATGGGAAAAATCGTCCGCGTAAAATCGGAATGTAGTTACCAATCTGCAATGCAAACTCGTGGTTTCACCTCCGTTATGTACTCCCCAACGAATAGAACAAAAATAGAGAGAGAGAGAGAGAGGAATTGGGGTGGGGAGGATTGAGAAATAAAAAAGATTCGAGTTACGGATAGGGATATAGTTTTCTATGGATATAGTACAAAGGATGAATCCGAAATAGTGTCGACAAATTTGACAAACGTATTCCCGTATCTCTATACTATGAGAAAAATCTAACATAAATATAATATTGCGTTTGAAAAATCTGAACGCAGATAGAAAATCGATGAAAATTCATAGTACCGTTCCCGTTACTACTATCTCTCTACTACTATATTTATAACTATTACTATTACTAATACTACTATACCTGCCAACACCACCACTACTACTACTACTATTACCACAACTACTAGTGCAATTGCCATCACTACAGTACACGATTACAAACGCGTCTTTCCTACTCGATTAGCGGACTATTCGATTAATAGAATCACGTACGGCACGTAATCAAAGCCGACGGTAACAAGCTCGACTCGCATACGTGGCTCGTTCTACGATGGATCGCGAGAACGATCGATATAGATCGCTGGAAAATCGATTTTCAATTACTTTCGTTATTGCCGATCGAACGCACGATCCTAAGCCATTTTGAGTTTAACCATCGATTTGATGCACCTGCGTGTTAGATGATGAATACTTACATGCTCTGTCCGTTTGTCTTCAATCTTCTGACTTTTTCTTTTTTTATTGCTAATTCTGTATTTAACACAACAGAGAATCATAAAACTTATTCATTTGTAAAGAGATTTCAATGGAACTTCCAAAACAATGAGATCCTCTCTTATTTAGTTTTCGATAATAGTTTTCTAACACAAATGTGTCAATAGAGTGATAAAAAAAAAAAAGGAATGTTATAATGATGATAAAAAATAATGATCTTAGCCAATCGATAATCGATAAGACCAAATCGTCTTCATTGAATCCGTTCGAATTTCCGCGCAATTAACGGAAAATTCGAATCTCAAAAAGTTTCTAAAAATGCTTCCGTCATTATTCTTCATTCTTAGGAAGTTTATCTTTCAGCAAGTCCGAACTGTTCGTAATAGAGTTAATTTTAAACAGTACAGAAAGAGTACAGATGTTGAAACAACTTAAATTGGAGCCTAGGGCAAAGACCATTTTCACGGCACGATTTTTCGACGGATTTAATTAATCGATACGTAATTTGGCCCTTAGGGTATTATAGTTGAGTATACATCCTGCTTATTTTATCTTTTCTCTTTAAAAGTTTCATTTTGAAGAATATTCACAAACTTAGATACACAAATTTAACAAAAACAAAAAAGTGTATGAAAGAAAATCGAAAATATATATGAAGCTAAAAGAAAAAAATAGAAACAATGAAACTGGAATCTTAAGAGTGAACGTAAATCAGAGTATTGAAAACATTGATTTAGTTAGAGAAAATAATTTGTTATCTTTTCATCAATTCCCTGGCGAATGTTTACACATATGCATGTACACATAAATACATACATGATCTATATGTATTTTATATTCCCTAGATAATAGCTAGAATCTATGTTTTCAGTAAAAAATGTAATATGGATGGTATGATTGGAATTCTATTCGACGAGTACGCGTACATCCGTGTATGCATGTTTGAATTTCGAATGTACATGCACGTACCAGGTACGTACGTACCAACCGACGTAATTTACTCGCATAAATCTGTGCAAATGTGCATAAATTTTCTAAGGGGTGCTACACAATGTAATGTGTGACGTCGACAGTTTTATCGAAATGAAAATTATTATTTGCGTATATACTTGTGTGTGTGTGCAGATGCATGCGTGTATATATAAAAAATTCATTATATTACGTATTAATGTTGAAATTAGAAATTGAAATCTTAGGAAATTGAATATGATAATTTACTAATTGAAAATAAAATACAAATATTAAAACAAGGTTATAAATTAACGTTAAAATCTATCAAATTTAATGTGTAAAAGGATCAATTTAACATTCCCGCAAAATAATGGCAGAAAAAATATTTTCAATCCATTACTCGAATCGTGCTACATGCTTTTATTGGTAAAACTGAAACGGGTCATAAAACATTGCGATTTCGGCGAACATATATATATATATATTTACCTGCAAATACCTGTGAGAAAAATTTGTGTGCACAAATCATCGTCGTAGTAGTTCGATAATGCAAATCAATAAATAAAAATTGCTGCCGATAGAAATTCGATCGGAAGAAATTACGGACGGCAGAAGTGATTTCGTTTGAATTAGTGCGAGTTCGCTTTTGATAACGGAAATTCATTGTGATAAACCGCCCAACAAATTATGGCCGCGATCACTTTATGAATGACCATAATCATTATATATAACTCACCTTTTCCTGCCCTCACGCTCATACAACGTCCGTATTACGATATATTACAAAAGGAAGTTTACCTATAATTTATCGCCGCATCGTAAACCGTATCGTTTGTTCGACCGTATTTGCAAGCTGATTTAACTGTGCTAGCTTGAATAAACAAGCATATTACGTATCACAACGTCGGCATGAAGAATAGATCGCTACATTGAAGATGGCTATTCGATTTTAATATAATGCTTTTTACGAATTAAAATATTCATATTAATTTAATCAATTTTCCATCGTATGACCTGTCCAAACATTCTACTATTAATTCAGCCAATTATTGATTTATACTACTGTGGGCTGAGAAAACTCGCTACAACGATGAACAAAATTACCTCTTCGTGAAAACGAAAATAAAAATTTGATACATATACGCTTTCACACTAAGATGCTTCAAATTAAATATTTTGTTTATTTTGAAATAAGACTTTTAATCTTTTGCAACATATTGTTCAAATATCAAATGTCAATTTCTAAACGTTTTCTTAAACTGGTGTTTATAATCGATACGATTTTAGTATTCAAGTTCTACCTGAGAGTTATTTGATATACTTTTCTTGTGCGATTTGCTCAAGTTCTTCGTTGATCCGGTTTGATCGAAAAATCCTCGGTATACATACTAAATATATAAATACACAAACATACATACATACGCGTACGCATCCACGATAGAGATCCAGTTGTTATCAATGCTTGCACGAGTAAACATCAGCGATGCTTTTTTATTTTGAAAATGTTATCTGATTTGTTAGTTTCCGTACTAAGAATATATTTAATGTTTAGAAAAGAATAGAATATATGGGTAAAAATAAAAATTCAATTTAACATAACGTTATATATATATACATACCTCTTATTTTCTTATCTAACTTTTTTTTCAATTCGAATCTTATTACGGTTACATAAAGATATCTTATAAAATAAAATACCAATGCAGCTCTAGCTGTAAGATCATAACGAAAGCTTGAATAATCATCAGATGAAAGAAGAGATCTTTAAACTTTTATATTTTTTTAATAGAATTGCAGAGAGAGAGAGAAAAACAAGAAACCAGCTCGTATTCTCTTTCGACTTCGTATAATTAAAAAGAAAGCAAATACTTTTGCAAATGATCAAAACGTACGTATAGATGTAATTTTTTTCTTCTTCTTTTACACGTAACGTAACATCAATAATAAGAAAGAAATAAAATAGGAAAACACATATAAATTTATGCGTAACAATTATTTTTCTTTCCTCCCTTCTTCTTCTTCTTCTTCCGGTAAATCAACGAACACAATTTCGTAAAGTTAAAGTGAAAGTAAATGTGAAACGAAATAACGAACAAAAAAAAAAGAAAGAAGGAACAAGAAATAGTAGTTGGAAATGGAGGAATAAAAAAGGAATCGGTCAGAAAAAAAAAGATAGATAAAGAGTGTAATAGAGAGAGAGAGAGAGAGAAAGTTGGGGGGGAAAAAAAAGAGTGAAAGAGAAAGATGGAAAGAAAGAAAGAAAGAAAGAAAGGCAGGAAAAGCGGAGCCGATTTAAAATGCCGAGCATGCTGGGGCATACGCCATTGTCTCGATGTTTGCAACGAATTTGCCTACGTGCCCGAATGCGGCCACAGTCGTTTTCGGTGTATTTTGCCTTCCTCGCAGCAGTTTATATACGCGCCGGGAATAAACGTCTCTTACGCCGTTTCGGTTACCGCAAAAGCCAACCCTCGATTGCCCAAGCACTAGCTTACCACTACCGATTTTATAGATACACACACACACTAGCTATGTATACATATACCTATACCACTAGTAAAAGTGTCCCATCTACCGACCGTCGTCAAAGAGACTCCTTTACTACTACTTTGTAAGATATTTAATGTAAGATAAGAGACTTTATTGTTTATATTTAAAATTATACTTATATCTTAAAATATATTCAAAAGAAAAATTATATTTTGTTTCATTAGATTAGAGAGTGTTTTATAATGAAGATAATAGATCTTCAAATATTTATTCATTTTTATATGTAACAATAATTCATAGATTGTATTTAATTAGCTATGGATAATACGTGTATGTATTATTAGATATAAATATAATTTTGTTGGAAATATGAAGGAACGATAAAAAATTATGCAATTATTCTCGTTGAAAATATATATATATATATATATATATATATATATAGAGAGAGAGAGAGATAGAGAGAGAGAGAGAGAGAGAGGAAGGGAGAAAGATAAAATCATGATATTTTTATAAAGATACGAATTTTTATTTGATTTTTTTTTCTGTTCCTCACATTTCATCGTGTAACCTCGTTTTTCACTAAATTTAATCGAATATGGCATACTTGTGTACAGTGGAAACAAGGGAACTCACATTTGTAAAAAAAAAAATTGTAAAAATTTTAACGTCTAACGAAAAAAAAATCACCAAAGCAGCTCGCATTAAAATATTTCTATTGCGTAATACTTTTAACGAGCATCATTTCAATGTCGAGTAATTTTTTAAATATTCATTGTCTGTTTCTAACTGTTGGTCTAAAGAATGTTACACAATCGTAAATAATAATCTGTTGCACTTGTTCGCTTTTTTAAAATTACAATTAAAATTTTCGTAATCTTTGTAGAAATTTATTTAAAAAAATATTATATTTTATCAAGTAAAATCTCATTAAATTAAAGAGATTTTTCAATTGAAATATTTTTAATGAGTTGGTCGGCATTTGAAATTTCTTCACAAATCAAATTTTAAAAAAACATTCTTTCTTCTTTTTTTTCCTGAAAGAAAAAAGAAATTTTTTTTTTTTTTTTTGAAATAGTAAAAAGACAAAAACAAGAGTTATTTTCTTCTTACAAACAGCTATCGTTTTTATAGATGATGATTTACGAATGAACGTTATGGAATCTCTGTCTGTGACGCAAAGGTAAATTACAGGGTTGAGGAAAAGTGTTTTGGGATTAAATAATTGTTCGCAATCACGAACAGCAGTCGCATTACATATGAGCAGTCATTGATAATTGCGCACACATATTTAAACGTATGTTTCATGTTTTGTGTTTGAAAATATTCTTTTCGATAGATTACAATAGAGAATGAATGCTAGTAAAATAAAAAGAAAAAGAAAAAGAAAAGGAAGCTTCAATGAGTTCTACTATTGTAAAATATATATAAGTTTACTTTGTTAAACGTTCATGTGAAAAGTAATAAATTTATCTAATTTAATCAAAAGTATTAGAGAAAGAGAGCAAGAGAGAGAGAGAGAGAGAGAGATAATTGTAGCAAACAACGATGACTTACATAATGAAATTTGACGTTAATTGCAAAAGTTAATGGTAATGCTCAGATATCAAAGTTATTTGCGACAAGGGTAACGACGTCCTTTTAGTTACAGTTACCTTTCAATCGATAAGACTGTAAAAATAATATCTTTTTAAACGAGTTTGCAGCTTCCCTACCGTGGTGAGGTATTATTTTCTATCTAAATAATGGATGAAAATGTTTTATGTTTAATCATAATGTGCATTATGTGCGTATATAAATAGAAACAATTGGCGATAATATTAAAAAATAAATATATTATTAAATATTTTATTAGAATAAAGATAATTTGTGAATTCTATAATATTATATTGCAAATGTATTAATAAATATTTGTTAAAATATTATTAAACAATAAAATATTGATAAATTTAGATGAAGAAAGAAATTGGACATTGAAAACAAGTTAGAAATTCTAGCATTGTATTTATCTCATTAGTCTCGTAGATTAACGATTTTCTCTTCAGTAAGTAAACGCGAGAATTTGACTACTCAGACCTACCTCCTATTATCCTAAAGAGGAGCGAGAGGATTACCCGAAAACATGCATCGAGCTGAATGCACATCGCAATAACAAACCATCCGTATATCGGCTGGTAATTATCTATTTGATCAATTAATACTGCTCAAGCATTGTAGCGCAGCTTCATCCGATTGCATCGTCATCCTTTGATACTTTCTATTTTGACTTGCGAGCAAATTTTATGCTCGTCAAAAAAAAAAACAAAAAAAAAATAAAAAGAAATAACAAAATTATTATTTCTTTTTATAAAAAAAAAAGGGGCGACACGAAGTATCATATTACCAAAAACATTTTTTTCCCCGTTTAAAATGTTTTTTTATTACTTTATACAAAAATATTCTTATTATTTCGTTGTTTCATTTTGTAATTTAAAATCATACGGTTTATTAATATTGGGTAAACTGTGGAACGTTTTTTTTTTTTTTTTATGAATCGAAACACATCTTTTATATCATTATAAGATTTGTATTTGATAATAAATAATGAAAAACATCATATCGATTTAAATCTCTTTTATTTTACATTTAGAGAAACGGAAGGGACGAATAGGTAAATATATACCTGCATATGTAGCTACATACATATTACATGTATATGTACACACAAGTATCTCTTCTCCGCAGTATTGTTCGTTTATACCAGTGAAGTTAGATGTTTTCAACCGCTCAAAACCCTTTTGAACTTTCTGACGAGTCGAAGCAATTTGGAAATTCCACAGAAGAGAATGGATATTTGGTTATTTACTTGTATACCCATGTTCAAGACTCAGAATACATACGTCACTGGTATATTGAACTGAGAACAGTAGAAATCGTTACCTCAAACTAAATATCTGTGTCTCGTTAGCAAAATGACACATGGTGTTTCTACCAATAACGTATGGAACTTCTTTCGTCAAAAGAAGTAAAACTATTATTATATGGTACCGATATAAACGTAAGAAATATTGTTCACATTTAATCTTTTATATATAAATATTCTTCTTATAGTATTTATTTCGGATATATCTTTTCAAATTAAATACCCTTTTTGTTTAATTCGAAAAATTACTCGAATTCTTGGTAATAAATACCTGTAGAAAAATAAATGTATTTTATGTAAAATATGTGAACGATTTTGAAGAAATTCTTTTTGTTTTGTAGCAGTGATAAAAAACAAAAATACCAAAAAAAAAAGGAATGTTTTAAAATCATACACAGAAAGATCTTTAATGCATCCTATAAATCTTATTTATTAGCATCCTGATAAATATCGTCAAACTCAATAGATTTTTATTAATAATTATTCAAAATTTTAGATTTGTTTGTTCGATTTAAATAATTAGTTATTGAAAATATCCTATTAAATTCGTTTGATCTTTCCTTTATTAATAGCAGGAGCAAACAAAAAATATAAGAAAGCAAGTTTAAAGTCAAAGAGCTTTTATTAGTGTACTTTCGCATTGTAATTATACTACCGTTTCGGAGTATTCATTAATTATACTGTCGTGAAGTTCTGATAGAAGATAGAGATCGTTAGAGTGGACCAGATGCCATGTCCCGAGCGTTTAAGCACGTCACCTACCAACGTATCCCTGTTCTTGTCGTACGAGCTATGTTTTGGGGTCTTAGACTCGAAGCGAATTGCCTTTGTGTCTCGTCTTGCATGCATTTACCGCTAATGGTGGCAACTTCGCGCCCGACAGATTATAGCGATCATCCGACCACCACCACCACCACCAACACCACTACGATCACCATCATTGTTAGTATCGGCCAGTGATGCTATAACCTTTACGAGCTTCTCTCAATGATGACGTTGCAGTTTCCATCGTACTCAGGACCAAACATTTATGGTATTGGAGTCGTGGACTTTCCTACCAGCCACCTGCCATGGATAAACGTAATTTATGTATTAGACGTTTATATACCGACTAAAGTTCTACTACAACAGAACGAACCACTATCAGTTTACTTTTCTAAGCACTTTTGTTCTCATCTCTATTATTATTCCTTGTTTAATCTTTCCATCGTTGATTATATGCTACAAATTTATATATTGTAATTACATTATAAATATTTATATGGATAGTATAATATCGTATATAATCAATGTGTTAGATACATATTTTTAATTAAAAGTTTCCATTAATAAAATACGTTGTTATTATTATTATTATTATTATTAATGTTTTAATTCATTAAGTATAAGTACAATACTTTCATTTACTTTCTGTCGTCTTTATCAAAATCATCGTGAATATTATATCCTTCCATTAATATAATATTTTTTAAAAATAAATACTCGCTATATGTGTGAATATGAATATTTTGTTCTGTAGAAATAATAACTTATTAGTGAGGATTATTTATAATAGAAAAAAGAAAAAGAATTGAGTCAGGGTTTCGTATTAATGCGATGTTATAATGCGAATAAATAAAAGCCGTGAATATATACGTTGAAGAATGAATTCTACTTATATTTATGAATTTTGAAACAAATTTCAAATATTTGTTTGGTCATAGTCTAAGAGATCGAACATTCTTATCCCACGACGATATCGAAAATCTGACTGACGAGTAGCGCGATGCAAATAAGGCGTATGCGTTATTCACGAGGTGTTCTACGAAGAAGCGATCGGCTCGATTTGTATTCGCAGAGAAAAGCCCATAACCCAAACTTTTTCCGCGAAGGAAGGAAAGAAGGAAGGAAAGGGTCGAGTATTTCACGAGCTTTCCGTTTCTAGACTCATCCAGAATGGTAGGACGAAGAATCGAAAAATTCAAAGTTCTTACAGATCCAAGTGTGTTAATCTTACGAATTTTTCAAAGGGACGACACAAATTTTTTCTACTTAACTTTACGCGTCTTTTTTTATTTTTTTCAAAAAATTCAAGAAATATTATTTTTTAAACTTATTCGATAATAAAAATGTCTTATCGATAAATATAGAAATAACAATTTGGACGTGAAAGAGAAGAAAAAAAAATAGCAAAACAAAAAAGAAACGAAAAAGAGTCGTCTGAATTGTGTTGGTAGGTAAGAGGCAGCAAAAGCAAAATGATTCATAAATAATCCGGAAAAGGGGGTATGATCCAAGGCAAAATTTGCCAGTAGAAAGTAACAACCATAAGGAAAGCAGCGACACGTGCTATCGATGGGAACGACAAGAGCTAGGAAGGGGTTAGGTGAAGGGGATTAGGGGGGTGGGGTGGGGCGAGTAGGGTGATGATTACGAGCGGAAGAAGAAATCTAGGAGTACGTATGCAGGTGTACGGAAGCGTCATGAGCTTGGCCGTACTTACGATCGTAATGAGAAAATCGGGAATCGCGTTTCTAGAGTGAGTTGGAAGGAATAGGTGGGAGAGTACGGATCCGTTTGATTCCGTCTCTGTGGGAAATCGAAAAGGATGAAAAGAGAAAAGTGGAAATAAGGGGGTGAGGCAAGAAGAAAATCGAAGATACGTGTACGGAAACGGAGAAGGAGACTGGGAAGAAGGCTCAAGAAGGAGCGGTAAAAATCTTCTTTCAGGATGGTGCTGGTGGTGGTGGTGCTGGTGCCCTTTTCAATAATGGAAGAGACTCGATTGAACAGTGGTTCTCAAAATATGATTTACGAATCTATCCAAAGATTTGTTTCAATTTTTATTACAAATCTTTTGTTTCTTTTCAAGCTAATATTAATTCAAATAATATTTCTCTTCAAATTTTTCTAGAAAATAAAACATCGATCAAAGAGAGATAATTGAAAATTTTTACAATACGTTTTTCAGTAATTTTCATAAATTTTAAATGAAATTGATATAAGTACAAATTAGAGAATCACTGTTGAAGACAAAAAAGAAATATAATATATGTATGACCAAAAAAAAAAATAATCTAAAGGAAATGCCAATTCTGCGAACCTTTTTTTGAGTTTCGTACACGACAATAGTACGTAACGTCTGTGATACGATTTCTCGAAATTTATTGTTTTCTCGATATTCTCCTAGCTATCACAGATTTTTATTGATGGTAGACTTGGTCTTATCGTAGGACTTATTGTTTGCCTTTTATGAAGGCAAGTTTCAAGTATTTTACACCCACGAAACATTTCTTTTTCTTTTCTTCGAGACAGTACCACATTAATAATTGATGAAATAAGTAATTATCATTTATTCATTTAATTATACAATTACTTCGTTAAAACAAACGAACAATTATTTCGTTTAAAACGTTTTACATTTTTATCATTTATTATTTTATTCATTAATTAACAACGATATGAATTAACTTGATTTTCATTTTCATTTTTCTCCTCATCCTCCTTCTCCTCCTCCTCCTATCCCGTTTCCCTGATTCCATAAAACCTACCACCTAGTCAAAAGAAAAACGGCAATAAGTAAGAACTCAAACACCCTGTATGGCTGTAAATATCGACTCGACTTCGATCGGGTGAAATAACGAAGCAAAAGGGGAGGCACGGTTGGACGACGAACAAAGGAAGAGAAAATGAAAAAAAAAAAAAAAACAAAAAAAAAAGGGAGAGAGAAAATCGATGGGATCGTAAAGAATCTTTATCGATCGTTCAGAATGTTCTCGTTCGACAATATAGAGCATATACCTACTGACTGACGATTGGCAGGAATAATTAGCGGAAACTCAAGGTCTTTCTCGGCACAGGGACCCCTTCCTTTTCGATTTGAGATCGTTTACCTCTACCCACCTCAGCCGCATGCTTTCTATTCTCTTTATTTCTTTTTTTCTTTCTTTTTTTCTCTCTGTTTTTTCTCTTTTTATTTTTTATTCCTCTTGAATAGAACGTGGATAGACATAGGAACATCGAAGAAACGAAGAAAACCGTTCCCGAGAGAAACAACGGGTTTCAACGGGAATGGAAAACGCAGTGCTCCTTGCTTGGCAAATCGATCGACACCAGTAGCATGCTGACAAATCCCGAAAAGACGTAAATATTTAAGTTCCAAGACGTAGAAGACTCTCTTTTATATGCTGATATATACGATATATATATAATATATCCTTGTACCTAAAAATCGAAAATTTTTAAGTAGTTTGTCAATAATACAAATAAATTCTCATAGAATTTTTTATTAAAGAAAAAAAAAATAAATATGGAAATCATATTACTTCAGACATACAATAGAAGGTTTATTATCATGATACATTATAAAAATTTCAAAAGTATTAGGTGTATATAATTAAAAAAATAGACTTGTATAAAATAATTGACTTGTTCTTACTGATCATTGTTATTGACTGGGGAAACTGTCAATCCTCATTAAACGAATTCACTTGTAGATATTGATATCGATATCATAGTTTTCTATGATACTTTGTAATCGAACGGTTTTATAAGGAAAAAGAAATTTTGATTGAATTGGTGTTAGAAGCTCACGTTCGTTAAAGTACGCATGTAGATGGCTCACGTAATGGTAGAAGTCTCAGGTTGCCAGCTAAGAAAACTACCCTTTAGCACGCAAGAACCAACCCATACGTATCCTCCATTCTTCTCCTCTCTCTCTCTCTCTCTCTCTCTCTCTCTCTCTCTCTCTCTCTCTCTTTAGTTCTTTATAACAGTGGTTTTCAAATTGCAAAGCATATACTTTCGAAAGTAAAATATTTTCTCGTGTAACTAATGGTTAATTTTGTGGTCGGTTGCAAACGTGTAAGTTCGGATAGATAAATCTCATTCCAATTTGATATTTTTATTAGTCATGTATTGCAATTATTGTAAATTTGTAATATATAATAATTGATTTAAAGATATATTTTAAATTTATATTCATCATATTACATTATATATGTGCAACTTGGTGTTTAGGATTCAAAAATAAAGTATAGGAGTGTAGAACATAATCTTTTCTCAATTGCAAATCTGTACCTGACTATTTATTAAACGAATTAACTTGGAATAAAACGTGATTGATATCTAAGCAAAAGAAAGGAGAGGGGGGGGGGKGAGGAAAATAAGGGAAACTTGAAAACCACTGCCTTAGAGCGTGTTCAAGGTAAGAGAGTCACCTTCGAGTCTCATGGTAAGGCACTTGGAGCTTACAAACACGGACCACAAGGCACGTCAAACATCGTGCTGGCTGGTCACGTACCTGCGAGAGCAAAGAACAGCTAATTGTTTCTAATTAATATATTACATGCCGAGTACTTAAGCTCCTAGCGGCTGTTACATTATTCGATAGCCATCGGTTATTTACGACATGGCGAGCAAACAATCTTTTCTCCAGGTTGCATTTTTTTCACACTACCATACTTCTCATAGAGTATTAGTATGTAAATATATAAATATACAACCAATTCTGTTTTTACACGAACTTTACTTTTTTTCACGATTTTTTGATTTAACACGAACGACCCACATTTTATGAAGAATTTAAGTTTCTTATTAATATAGAAAAATCTTTATTTTAAAAGTTTGCTAAACTTTGTGATATGTTTTATTTTTATTTTTTGTTTGTCAATGGACAAATAAATATGACCATATTTTCTTACGTCAATAGAACAAATATATGATATTTGTAGAAAACAATTAAAGACAATTATCAAGAAACTAACATATCTTCCAATATTATACATTTATTACAAATTATATTAATTGTTTTCTACGAGCGACTAAAAAAGATCACGCAGATAAAAAGAGAAAATAAGTTAAATAATAAGATTATTTTCTAGTAAAGAAAAAGAAAAAATATAAAATACCTCACATGGTTAACGATTTTTGTATATTGTTATTTTTAGAAAAATATTTTTGGATGTTCTGTATTAAGAGTAACGTTATTATATATATACATAGAATATAGTATATTCTTAAATAATGAAAAAAAGATATATTCTTTATTTGTAAGAAAGGAATGTTCGTTATATAAGACGAAGTTCTTTCAAGATCAGTTTGAGAAAATGATAGAAGCTGCGAGGCAAGGGCTTCGCTTTCTCTGCTTAGCTCGTGTTCCATAGGACGGCCTTGAGGGTAGCTACCCGGCAAATTCTTCGCGGTTTGCCCGAACCGCATCCGGCCCTCCTCTCTCGCGAAACGGTATGCGCTTAAGTGCGATTCTCTCCTTAGGCGAGGAGGAACCTTCGACTCCCTTGATCCTCTTTTCGACTCTCCAATCTCCTACCACCCGCTTTCTCGCCTTTTTCTTCTTTGAAAGCCACCCAAGTCTTCTTAAGGTCTCGTTATCCCATCCATGATGAAGAAGGAACAGACGAAAGAATACCAAGACTTTTTTCTTTTTTCTTTTTCTTTTTTATTGTTGTTATTATTTTTATTATTATTTCGATAGATTTATACTGAGATTTATTGTGTGACCACAAATTTTCACATATAATTCATTTTATAATATTTTTCTAAAGATAAATATTATTATGAAAATTCTCATTACCCTGTAATAATTAATAATATTGATGTTTAATTAGTATTAATGACAATACCGTTGATTGGGAAAATTTGATACCAAATAAGTGCAAAATGATATGCTATTAATTGTAAGTATTTTCGAGAAAGTTTCTATTCACAATGATGAATACAAAATATAATAAATTAATAAATATATATATGTATATTGGTAAAAGTACAAAATTATATAAATACTGTCGTAGAAAAATGCTTATTATATTTTCGAGGCTTTACGTCACTTGCGTAGATCAAATTACATGGTAATAGAAATGTTTTTGTTCGGCGCAAAATGAACAGGCGCAAGTTTAATTATGAGTTTTAATTATTCGAAAGAAATAATGACGTCGAAATACCGTGATAAACTGATAATGGGACAATGAATTCTAAATTGCAAAACGAACGCATTTGTATTTATGTTCACGATGATCGATGGACCGCAAACTACGAACGACGTGGTCTATTATCGAAACTAATGTTATAATTACATTGAAAATAGTTTTCGATAGGAAATACGATTAAAGGTTTTAAATGATCTGCAGAGATATTTGATGGATCGATCCAAGATGTTTAATTGAATAATTTATCGGCACCTGTTATTATTTAATTCTGCACATCCAATTATAACCCTTTTTTTTTTTTTTTATTTATTTCTTCTCTTATAAATATTTTATCTACGGTATATTTATTCGCGCGTACGGTAAATATACGTAGAATTATATATATTTTTCTGGACGTGTAAATTTAAAAGTATGTATAAAGTAAACTTATGTGATACGTTATGTATTCGGAGGAGAGTCCATCGCGATTCCTGTAAATTCAAGTGACATACACGGGTGCTATATAATCGTTTATGCGACCGTAAACTTACGGAAAAGACAGTCGCACCTGTGGACAATCAACAAACGTGAGTATCCACCTCTCCCTTTCTCTTTCTCTCTCTCTCTCTCTCTCTCTCTTGCTTTTTCATGCTTTCGTGATGCGAAGAACGCCACAGCTGCATGCTCACTCCACAAAAGATCGTCCGATCGTTTAGTCGGATGCACAAGCACTTTGCCGAGTTATCTTATTGCTCGAGTGGAAGACAAACAAAGAAAAGTGAAAAGAAAAAAAAAAGAACGAAAGGGAAAAATACAAAGTTAGAAAATATGTAACGAACACGACAAATGATATTCTTTGACTCTTATTAATTCGTGTTAACAATAATTAAAATATGCTAACGATCAAAATGTATAAACGAAATGTTACATTCGAGCGTTTAAGTATTTCGAAATAAATTAAATTTCACGTTGCTCACAAGAAAAATATAATATCTCTTATGAATAATAATAGTAATTAATATAATTTTAAAAAATATAATCGATTGAATTTTTTTTGTTATATATATAAAAAGTCGAAAGATTTAACGTTACGAATATAAATGATCTCGATGGTATTTTATGCTGGATCGAAGAGTCTTCGTCGAATTCGAAAGGTTTTTTTTATTTTTATATGCAATCGTTTTGTAATTGCAAATGTTACAAAAGCATCGTTCGTTTTGTTAAGTGACGAGATCGGTATACGCGTTAACGGATACCCCAAGAAGAAATCTTTTTTCTTTTTTTTTGCAAGGCCGTCACGACGTCGCATAGTATTACAGGTATCTGATGAAGGAACGCAATGTAACATAAAACATACTCACGAGCTCGCAACCCGTATCCACGCCAACCGTGAGAAATTCGTTTCGTAAAGTGAGAAGACATGGCACATCCAACGCCATTACTTTCTTGTCCGTTTACCATTTAAAAAATTACGATTATTTGTCAAATGATTAAAATCATTCAATTCCTTATTCATATTATTTAAATAAATTTGAAAATTTCTCTTCATCTATCTCTTCATCTTTATTTCTATTATTACAACTCGTCACGGATAAATAGCAATATTTTATATTACCTCTTCATTTTTGATTAACCATATTCATTGTTCACCACAATTATAAGTGATTAAATAGTAAATGGTAATTATATTTTTCGCGCGACTAGTATACTCGTCAATAACGGCACATTAATAGTTTAGAATAAATGAAACAAATATTTTAATAAAAAAAATTTCGTATTCTGTGAACGAGGAAACGGAAATATTTATCTATTTTCGATTAGTATCGTATAATAAAATTTCATCTCGTAGCAATGAAAAATTACCGGCGTTGAATTATCGCAAGAGGCAAACCGGTTGATATAATATATCAAGCAGCTAGATATTCTGGACAGGAGGAGATGGTTGGGGGAGTAAGAGGGAGCGCAACGATTTCCTTTCGGCAAACACGCAACTGCAGAATAATGAATTTCACGGCATGAGGAATAGCGCCGGTTGGAAAAAGATTTCTGAACATTCGCCAACCGAAATTCTCCTCCTTTCTTCCCCTCGCATGTAATTATCCTTTTGGAAGGAATAAACGGACGAAAGAACGAACGAACGAAACTTTATATTAACTCATTGAAACCGTTTCTTCATTTTTCTGTTATTCGCAACATTCTCGATGTTACAATGTGAATAATCATTAATTTGATTTGTCAATAATATTTTACCAAAACTTTGAATTTCTTTTGACTAACAATTTTAATCAATATCAACAAGAAAAATTAAATAATATCATAATAATATTATTACGAAGTAAGAGAATATAGAAACGTACGAAGAAAAATAAAGAAAAAATTTCTCACGGTCGGTAAAATTGTTAAAAAGCATCTCGAGAAAAGGTAAGGAAAAATTGAGGACAAAAAATTGAGAACAAAGAAAAAGAGGATAGACTCAAGACGGATTAGATTAAGTTTTAATCAGTGCTTTTTTATCTATTAAGGGTGTTACCAGAAGGACATAGCATAGTACTAAACGTGAGTACGCTGGTGGTAATGCTTTTAAGAACTTAATTTCTTAATTTCTGTAGTCTCGACGGGATATCGCGACCAAATTACCGCGTTACCAGGATAATTTAGTTATCCCTTGCGTAGTCCCGTTACTTACAGATACGATGGCGTTCGTCAACTTTGTTCCCTCGTGAAATTCTTCTCTTTTTTTTTTCTTTTTTTTCTTATTCTTTTATTACACTTCTTTAATCGAAGAATTGACGTAACGCGTCGAACAAGTTAGTTAGATCGACTACTGGTCCTTTAAACGTCCCAACACGTATAAAAATACGATTTCCATATCTCCTTTCTTCAAAGATATTATTTTATAAATAATATTACGAATTTGTATTCATTTTGTTAATTGAATATTTGTAAATAATTGTGAAAAGTAATTCTAAGCTCATATCCTCGTTTAATAAAATTTAATGTAATGAGAACGATTACATAAACGAAGTACATACATACGTGCAAGTACATATATATATATATATACAGAAATTTTAAATAAAAATACATTATCCAATGCTTATTTCAAATCGAGCGTTTTAACCAAATAACCATAATATCTTTTACCAATACGTTCCTGTTCTATTTATATAAATTGTTTGAACGAATAAATACACAAATAAATAATCTACCAAAGGTATTAATCAAAAGAATTCATCAAAATCTGTTGCAATTGTAACATACGTAATACGATTTGGATGATAAACAATTTGAAAAAAGAGAAACAGGTAACAGTTCGAAAGCAATATTTTTTACCAGACGATCACAAAAAATAAAAACAGGGAAAAAAAAGAAGATGGTTAGAAAACAAAAGACGATTTAAAAGATTAATACTATATCGAAAATGTTTTTGTTTTTTTATATTCTCTCTCTCTCTTTCTCTCACACACAAACTCGAGAGAGAGAGAGAAAGACTTTCGACGATTTGCATTTAATCGCGATACTTAGAGCAAAACGTAATACGCATACGGCCGTGTGTACAGCGTAGATACGAATTCATAGTTTACACCGAACGGCCTCTGATTCATATACGGAAACTAATTGTACCGGCGGTAAATTACAGCGCTTGTACAGCAGCAACGGCAGCTGCGAGCCGCATGTGCAAGCTGCATCGGTACAAGCTCCGTTTCATAGCGCGAGTAAGTGAATACGCGAACTCGTACTAGGAACATCGACAAGGAGAAACGAAGAAACAGGAGAGAGAGAGAGAGAAAGAGAGAGAGAGAGAGAGAGAGAGAGAGAGAGAGAGATAAATAATACATATGTACCTGTACGCACGAGGGAAATAGAAAGAGAGAGAAAGAGAGAGAAAGAGAGAGAAAGAGAGAGAAAGAGGGAGAGAGAAGGAAAATGACCTAAAATTTCGAAAAAGAATTCACCGATCGATCGTTCCCTGCGTTGCACTCGATTAATACTCATTTGCATTTTGATTGTGCAAGCCGATAATTGGCACTTCTGCTTTTTCGTAAACGCCAATTCATGAGAATAATAAAAGAGAATAGACTTTATATCGAGAATTAGGATCGTCAAATACTTCGTACTTTTGTTTGAATCTTTTTGCAATACGTTGATAAGATAATCCGTTTGATTAACGGGATGAGAAAATTTGCATGTTGGAAACAGAGATGTGGTAACGAGCACCTCCATTTTCATACAAGTAGGCATTCACCGAGTGGTTGACCAAAAGGGTTGGATAGCTTAATAGTTAAAGCAGCCATCCAGAAAACGAGAGAGACTCGAGTTCGAGTCCTGGTCCAAATTATCTGACGGTCTAACTTTTCTTTTTTTTCCTCGTCAATCCTACAGAGAGAAAGAGAGAGAGTGAGAGAGAGAGATACCTATGAAAAACGGTCATTTTAAAATGTTTGGAATGTAAAAAAAAACATATATCTTTTGCTAGCGAAAAAAAAAAAAGAGATAGAAAGAGAGAATAAATATCTACTCTGTAATTAGAAGAAAATTACGGGGTGTGAAAAAAGATGCAGTGTAAAGTAAATAATATATCAGCACGTATAAATGATATAAAATAGGATATATGTATCATACTTAATGAAAATCGTGTTGCATGTAATAACCCGGTCAAGTTAGCCTAAAAAATAGGAAGGTAAGGTTACTACAATCCGCATAGAGCTGAAAAGCGCAATAACAAAGATATTTGCATATTTTTATATAAATATAACCCATCTTGCATATAATATAATACACATGTATAATGTATATTTTACGTACGTTCTATATGGAAATATTCGATCGAAAGTATAAAGAAGCAAGAAAATCGATAGGAAGTATAAAGAAACGAAAGAAAAGAAAGAAAAATACGACTGATTAAAGGGCATTGTGTGTTGTTACGATCTTGTTCAAAAGGGGTTGACGATGATACGAAAATTCTTTAACAAAATTTACACGTTTTAAATTACATACGTTTAAATACAAGATAAATGGACGGCTTTTCATTTTCCGCCTGCTTAAATCTGTAATCACGAGATGAAAATTCGGTCCTGTGCCAATCTCCGATCGGTGAAAACTTCAAAGAGGCTGTTTCATAGGGATTTATCACGTTCCTCGGACATACAAGGAAAGAGAGAGAGAGCGAGAGAGAATGAGAGATAGAAGAGGATAGGGGTGGTTTCTGAGGGTGGAAAGGAAGGACATCCAACGGATTTGCACTTTTTTTTCAGGCTGTTCGTTCGCACTCAACGTTTTCTCCCTTTCTCCCTTCTTCTTTTTTTCTATTCGTCTCTTTAATCGAGACTTTTTAAAATGTTCAGAGCGTAAAATTGCCGGTAGAATCGCATTAAAGACTAGATCTTGCTACCACCTGGGACCGTGTGTACCCGATCGTATTCCCGCGGAATCATCTAGATTAGATCTAGGAACCGTAGTAAAGGTGTTCTGCAAAATTTTTTCGAAATTTTCAACTCTTAGAAAGACAGAAAGATCGCGAATAAGAAATAGAAATAGAAAGAGAAAGGGAGAGAAGGAGAGAAGGAGAGAAGGAGAGATAAAGTAAAAAAAAAAGAAAAAACAGAATGATAAAGAGCGAATTAGATACCGACTGCCAAGAAACTCGAACTCACTTCTTAATGAGATTTCGAAGAAACCCTGGTGCAAACTCGTTTGTGGCTCTCACGAAATCGTTAGCTCACCGTTTCAGAACTCGTCTCGTTTGATTAACGTTTCTTTAATTCTTTGTAGAGACTCAAAGTGTACGTTCTACGTTCAAGTACTATTAAAAAGCCTTATAAATCATGAAAATGTTGAAAAAACAAACAAAAAAAAATACTTTTCCCATCAATTAGCGTGTCATGCGAATTTCTTTTTCGTTTCATTTGTTACAAAAAAAAAGAAATAGAAAAAAGAAATTATAATAAAATCGTTGATGAATAGATGGCTTTTATCGTGGCTGTAGTAATCGTTTGTACATAGCAAAAGATTGATTTTTCTGGCAATAGAAAGCAAACGAATAAACGTCTTTTCACACTCGTGAGTGTATTTTAACGTATAGAAAGAGAAGAAAAAGATTCGAATGACACGAGTGCAGCAGAAATCGTACAATATATATATATATTATGTACCTACGTATTCGGTAGCTACGATAAAAGGCGAGTGAGTTCTGGAAGGAAAAGAAAATAAAGATCGTGAGTGAGTCTGGGAGCTAAAGGAAAGAGAAAAAAGTATAGGGGTGAGACTCAACCCTCCAGGCTCACGATATCACACGAAGGACGGACATATGAAGTTAGCAAACGTGCCAACTTGCCCATTTCCCACTTATCGAGTTCCTCTTGCAGCGTGTTTCCGAGTGAGAAACATGGGAACATGGAACAGGGGAACATGGTTACAGAAAGAGAAAGACAGAAAGTAAAAGAAAGAGAGAGAGAGAGAGATAGAGAGAGAAGATAAAAGCATCAAAAGAAGGAAAGCCGTATGCACAAGAACCAAGTAAGACTAAAAAGAGGATGGCAAGGAAGAGAGAGAGAAAGAAAGAGTGAGTCCAAGGTTTTCTTCTAATTTCTCCAACTTGATTAAAACTTGTCCGCTAGGAAAATGAAGTTTCGTCTCGGTGGCTCAACGTTAGATAGGTATTCGTTACTACTGCTTCTTGGTTTCTTCTTCCGTCACCATTTCGATTGCTTCAAACTCGAGACGAAAGCTTTCGTATCAGTCACGGTGAATGTAAATCACTCGCGAAAGTATTCCGAACCGCTTTTTTTTCTTTCACTGTCTATCTATCTCTCATTCGTTATTTCTTTCTTTCCTTCTTTCCTTCTTTCTTTCTTCTCTATCAATTTGGATAACTAAACAGGAAACTTGGTTCGTATTTTCATTGAAATGAAGAGAGAGAGAGAAAGAGAGAAATGGATACCTAAATAAAATCTCCCAGAACGTAAGGTATTCCCCTTTTTCATTGGGGGGAATTTCACTATCGGTTAATGAAATGTTGAGAAACGTTCCTTGTGTTTAATGTCGATCACGTTACGAATACGAATACTAGTCGCAAAAATGTCAATACGTTGATATCAAACGCAGTAAATATTACTATTTTTTTTTTGTTGGTTGGGGGGGGGGGCGAGAAGGTTTTTTCTTTCTTACTGTTCGTAGCAAGTTTATACATACATATGTATGGACGCATATATGATACGCTTGTTGATTTTTATTTATTTTCTCGGGTAGGATTGAAACTGTGTGGCGTTAACGAGACCAACTCGTTCTCTTCGGAGTCTTCGTTAAAGAGAATGAAAAATGACGAGGTACACGGAGTTTGCGAGAAAGAAACTCGAGATCGAAGATTCGCTTTAACAAAGTCAGCGCGATTCCTGCCTTCGTTTTCTTTTTCCTTGATTTTTTTTTCCACCCAAGATCGCCAACTACGCTAGAACGATCGTATTACCATCGGGTCCGTTCGAAACCCTTACAAAGTCAACTCACGAGTCGAAAAGTCACGGGCCTCGATGCCCGTACTTGTCTCCCATCGTAAGTCCAGAATTTTAAGAAAAGAACGATAGTCTTTTTACGAGGGGCTACCGGTGTAACCAACGACCGGCACCGGGATGAATGGCTTTTATGAGAATACGAAAGAAAACCAGCATCTACTACCATGCATTCTAACATTTTCTCACAATTCTTATCCTTTTCTTACTGAATCGTTATATTTTCCAAATTTATCTCTTATCCAAAATGTTTCTAACCATCTCTTGATAACTTTAATTATTTATCTATCTTGTATTTGTTAAAGCATTAATTAATTTACATCACATTTATCCCGTATATATCTTATAAATTTTAACTTTTGATATATTGAAACAATGAAAATTTCGCGTATTTCTTTCTATATTGTAAAAAATAAAATATCAAAGAGAAAGAAAGAGAAAGAGTGAGGAAAAGAAAGATAGAAGAAATGTAATTGTATGTATATCATAAATATTATACGTTAATCGATGAAACGTAGACGATTAATATATTAAATATTTCTTGTGCTTGGTATACTGGCGTGAAATCATATAATTGAGCACGATTGGTAGTCATGCGATCATTATGATACAATGGGTGTATCAACGAAGTGCGAATTAATATGATTAAATGACAGACAAAGCAAAATCTACTTTAACAAAGCGTTCTGCAGTTGGCAGAAAGCATTTGTCAAAAATCACTGCGTTTTATTACCATTTCAGTTTTATTAAATGCTTTATGATCCGTTACACTCGTATTTGTCGGCGGTATTCGTTCGAATGCTTTTGGATTCTATTGCCACGGCAAAATGAAAACGTCATATATAGTCATACATACAAATATAAGGTCTCGACCGCTCGAAATTGAGCGACAAGTGGATACATGGAAGGAAAACACGTTGAAATTTTGATTTAAAGATTATCATTTTTCATTCATCCGCGTTTTCATCATTCCCCTTAATTTTCAACACTAAAGTAAGATATTAAAACAATCAAAATGAAATTATTCAATTGATTTAAATATATATATGTAACAAAATTTATCATTACGTTATAATTATAATCAAAATTAATTCAAACGTTCGCCATTATAAAATACTATTAATATTAATATCGATTAAAATCATGATATTAAAATTTACACAGGCAAATAGTTCTTAAAATCTTAATAAATTTTTTTTTAATAAGATAATATTATGAAGCACCGAGTTAAAATGATTAAGCATGCGCGTTTGCTAATTAAATTGATGGGGGAACAAAATGGTATTAGGGAAGTTCAAAGTAATTAGGATTCGATTACATGTAAGTGGATACATAAAGTCTGCACCATCGTGAAATCTCGAAAGTTCGAACGCTTGAATCCACGCTCATTAACTCTTTCCTGACCTATTCTTTCTTATATGCACATATCCAATCCATTAAAGTTCTGTCGGATTAAAAAAGAACAATAATAAAAAAAAAATAATTGAAAAAAAATGGCTAAAATAAAAATGCATATAGAGAATATATAAGAGAATGTAAAGGATGGATTGATCGATTTGAAAGAACGTTAAGAGTACTCTCATCGAGACACGAATTCGCTCGTTGTAACATTTAAAGCGTATATATACAGGAAGGTGTATTTTCAGAGACACTAATTGCAACTGGTTCAATGTACAAACTGTGGCGCTTTCCGAGGGGTGGTTGTATACAAGCAACTGAGGCGGATACCTAATTTTATAGGATATCTCGGAGTAGAGAGAACTGAACACGAAACTGTAGCCCAAATAAAGTGGATGTGGCACGTATCCCAATCGCCCTGCTACATCCCCTGTGTTATGACGGCCAGTGAGCGCAAACTGCACTTAGTTTAACTCTATGAACGCGAAGCCACGCGGAATACGAAATTAGAACTGTAGATATTGGCTCAACTAAAAGAGAGAAAAAGAGCAAGAGAGAGTGAGAGAGAGAAAGAATATTTTTTATTCCCAAGTAGAATACATGAGATCGTATAAATACAAAAGAAATAAATGTCAAGCCAACGTTGAGCTTAAAAATGAAACAAAAATGTTTGCAGGCGTGGATTAAAGGAAGTAATGAATGAAATAGAGAAAGAAAGAGAGAGAGAGAGAAAGAGTAAAGGCAACCAAATCATATTTCGATCTTACAAAAGAAATATTAAGTATACGTAAAAAGAAATGAATTTATAGGACGTATCTTGGTTCAGCTCACCTAATTTATTCCATCTTAGCTTGGGTTTACTCGTCTGATTTCCAATTTCTACCCGGAGGGCATCTACTTACAAAGTGTTTGGCCCATACCCCACCCTCCTTTGCCTACCGTCTAAAATCCGACCTGCTTTAGTACTATCTACATGTAAATCTAATATACACTCCCGTGATATGCTATAAGGATTCACAGTACCGTGGAAACGATGAAGATCGAGGAAGAAAAATGAAACACGGCTCACTCATCTTATTTAGGACACCTCCGTATCACATCACTTTGCCTTCTATTATTATATTTGACATATTTTATAAAATTAGAAATAGACGAATTAATTCGTTTATTATGTGAATATTTAATTTAATTCTTCGTCAAACGAAAATAAATCAATCGTTTCTCATTACGATAAAAAGAAAATATAAATCATTACACGTCTCCATAATTCATTTTACGATTCATTAATAATTAATCCCAAATTTCTTGTCTTTCTTTCTAACTTCATACTCGGTTCGTTCGAAAATTGTCCCTAAATTAACAGATCAGTCTCCCATATATTCCTCTCTTTTATTTTATCGTTATCTTTTAATTCTCTCTCATTTCAATTGCCAAAAGTTATGAATAACGAAGTATACGAAAATGATTCAAAATTATTCGATTTTTTAGAAAGAAAATAATTGACATAATTGACACTAAGTCACGACCGAACGATCAAACAAAAATATTACAAATGACGTTCAAAATTTTTGGAACACTACGATTGGTACATAAATATTAAAACATCGAAAGATAATATTTTATCTATATGTATCTTTTATAATGTTCGATTAACCAAATAGACAATTGTTTTTTTTAATCGTGTCTGTTTTTTGCTTAGCATAACCGAGTCAGTTCACCTTTTAATACGTAGATCACGGACAGCTGGTGTAGCAAGTAGAGAAGTCTTTCATTGAACGAGAAGTTAGTACCGAAACATCTGCCACTAAAACCGACTCCTGCTACGGATTACGTTTAACCCTTTGACTACGATCAACTCACGCTCGAGTTATTCTCTTTCTGTCAAGTAATACGACGTTATGCAAAATCCAATGGCCATGAGTCTATTAAAAATCCATTAGGAATAGCTTGATTAGATTTTAATTCGTTTTATAAACAGAAAATAATCCATTATCTCCATATAAATTTCCATTCTATTTGCCGTTAAAGAGAAATTTGTATATTCTTTTTATAAAATATATATTTTTACATATGATCACAGATGTAATACGTTAACATGGATTTTAAAGTAATAAGAAACAGTGACTAATTACGTGGACGAACATTTATACAAACGAGTAATACGTAATAAACATATGGTAATGAATATTCAAATAAAGTAAGGCTCACCTAATTTCTTGTAATATGATACGAAATGCAAATGACTATATTTGAATATACACGCAAAGAATGACTGAATTAGCAAGTATTAAAAACTATCACGCAGATAATGTTACCTTTATCTTAATTATTTACATTACCTGTCATTTCATTTCTTTTTTATTGTATTCAAGTTAAATTATTTCATATATAATTTAACCCAGATGTATTTATCATGAAATATGGACTCAGTAGTAATTAAAAAATATCTCATTTTAAGATTAAGGAAAAATAAGAGAGTTAACTTCATCTAAGAATATAATTCTTTAAAAGTACATCTTGCAATTATAAAAGATACAATCTTCTTTTTCCAATGGAGAGAGTAAAAAAAAAAAAAAGAAAAAAAAAGAGTGTACAAGTAGTTTCAACTTTTGCTGGCTAATAAATGGACTAGTAAACTCTGCTCGATGTAGCATCGCTAACGTTTTCTATGTCGTAAGTAGTCACGGCAGTGATCTTTAATAGTTTCGCATAGTAGGCGTTAAAAGGGTTTACGATGAATAAAAAGTGTAGACGAGGGTCATGCGTTTGCCATGGTTATTTCTCAAATAGCTTTGCGAACGACTCGTAAGAAAGCCATAAGACGAGGCGAAAACTTCTACAAAAAATAAAACAAAAGCATATGTAACGATTTTTTACAAAACTTAAGAGAGAATTACATTAGATATCTAATGATTTATATTTACAATGAATAATAAATATAAAAAAGAAATAATTTATTATGTTTAACGAATTAAAATGAGAGAGACAATGTGTATATACTTTAAAAAACAAATAATGATTTACTTGACCGTTTTGTCTAAAAAATACATTGAAATAAAGTGTATCGTGTATGAATAAATCAAACAATGTATATGTGTAAGATTTATTATGCATTTTTTTAAATTTAATTTATTTATTTAATATTAAATAATATTTAATAAGATTTAATTTGATATAATTAGATGAGATAGAATAACAAAATAAGTATCTATAATCATCTAAATTAATAATTAATTAACTAGTTATGTTTTTTGTGCTATTTTAAATATCTTACTTAACGAAAATATTGTCGTATTTAATTCTTCGTGTCGTTATCTTTTATCGTCTTCTTTCACACACAATACACTCGTCGTAAAAACAATACAATATTAAATGCACACCCGATTATCATTTTCGTCACCAATATACATATACTCATCATTTCCTTCTTCCATCGTCTTTCGTTATTTCCTTACATTTTTTTCTTGAAATTTCCGGACTATTCTCGATCATAAAAAAATCTAAATTCTTCCTGTACTTCCGGATCGGAAATGTTCCGGAAGTTTCGGTGCGACGAAACATTTGATGACAAATTCAAAAACGAAACACACACGTTCCCGATTTCTTTCATTCTATAATACACTCATACACTCATACAAAGTAACACAAAAGAATTAACATTTAGTTTCCTTATCGTCTTTTCTCACACATACAAACACATTATTTTCACTCTCTCATCCTCGCATATGTTATAAATGCATTGTGGAATCAGAGAAAATGAAAAAGGGTATTTAGCATAAACGTGCCAGAGACATGAATGTGTAAGAGGGACGATTATTAAAAACCTTTGAAAAACCAGAATAATCCAATTGCGTCATTGTGCTGCATCTAGGTTACATGTGGTTTTTTAATAATATCTTCTTATATAATGTTGAACAGAGAGTATAATACCGTACAATATCGATTCACGTATAAATTGATAGAAAGTATTTGATATATCCAGTCATAAATAAATCCACCGAAATATTTTTAATTCTTTAATTAACGAATAAGGATACACATTCACATCGAACTTTGTTACTTATTCTCCTTCTTCTTTTTCTTCTTTTTTGAAAATAAGACCATTTATAACGCGGTATATTGATTATAAGCTAAATAAAATCAATGATGCGTTATGGACAAGCTGTCGCGATTAATCGATGTGTTCCGCAATAAAAAAAAAAAAAAAAAAAAAAAAAAAAAGAAAATAAAACCCAACTTTACAGATTTATATTTAGAAAATGAATAGGATGAAAAAATAAGTAACAGAAAAAGGTATAGGAAATTCGTCGTAGGTAGTCATTCGTCTTCTTCCATCGTAGCGATGTACGATGGGGTACACTTATCTCGCTTATCAATGAAAGAGTAGTTCGGAAGAGCAGTGGGTAGGCCAGTGCCAAACGATACGATAGATGCGAATCGAATGATGGATGCGCGGCAAACGTTTTCACGTTTCTCCTTTCCCACGTCACTTAAACTTGGCTCGTGCTCTCTCTCTCTCTCTCTCTCTCTCTCTTTCTCCAACCCCATCACCATCCCCCTTGCCCAGTCCTCCTTCTCTTCCTCTCCCTCCCTCTCTCTCCCTCTTTCTGTCTCTTTTTCTCTCTTATACTTTCTCACTCATTCGCGCGACATTTCGCAGACGCGCGCTCTCAGTGATTGATAAAAATGTGAATTTATATTTCCTGGTAATAACTTTGGTGCTTTGCTCGAGAATCCCGCATTGCCGATGATCATTTATCAAGCTTAATGGTTAGCCGGTCTTACGTTAGTACGGTCGTATCATTCGCCAGATTTCTGAATGTACTTAAATCGTAATGAAGAGTAGATACGAGTATATGTTGGTAATAATGCTTGTGAATACTATCTTTCCAGGAATATGTATGTACCTCTCATGTTATAACTTTAAAATGACTCGTATCAATATTATACACAAATGTTAAATGTATTCGTTAGTTTTATAAAACTTTAGGATTAGAAATTGATTAATTTTTCTTTTTTAAAATGAATAATATATGAATATATTATAATATTATATATTTTAAATTTAACAAAAATCCATTTGAACCTAATCAATTATTTAATTTGATCTTAAGCGATATTCATTATACATAATAGATAAATTAAATGAATATATGTAACAGTTATAACGATATAAAACAGGTATTGGATTAAAATGAAATATTGAATATATAAACACATGAATAAACGAATATTATAAATGTTATATGGAGAGTTAGCTTCTCGAGTTATTATTATAGATATTTCATATCTCGTCTTTTATAGATATTTATTATTCAAAAAAAAATCGATAAGAAATAATAAATGATTTCTCTATTCAATTGAAGTTAAATACTTTTGTTTGGCAAAAAAGATCGTGAAGGCACGATTAAGGGACATGTCTTTAACAACATAGAAAAGGAAGTTATTTCTCGAAGGTTACTTTAACGAGACCGCTCGAACAATCGTATCACGTTAAGCTGTAGATAGCTCTTCCCACATGGGGAGGCTGTTTAATTAAGTCAGTCGACGGCGCATCGCAAATTTGGTCCTCAACCATGCGAAGAACCTACGGATCGAGAAGCTCTCGCAATCAGCTCGCAGAACGTCGATGCTCGGTTTCGAAACGGGATACGAAATTCGAGCACCCTCGAGAAGTCCCGTGCCACTCACTACCGGATATCATCGTAATTTATGCGACAGTCGTTTGTTTCTCACCCCGTTGTCTTGCGATAAGGTAGGACGACAAAGAGCATGCCTTGATTATGCTTCGAATTACCACCTTCATTCTCTCTTCCTCTCCTTCTCATTGTCACTAAACGTTTAACAATAATCTATGTATTATATATATATATATATATATATATATTTATTGAATCAACATTTACGATCAATATTTAAAAACATTTTCTATTCAAGCGCTATCGTTTATTTTTTATTTTTTTTTATATCTATCATTTTTATTAACACATTTGAAAACGGTTTCGTTAATACGAAACGTTTATGATAATTGCATTTATTCATATATCAGAGATAATATACATTTTTTATATTTTAATATATTTTGTTATACATTTCTCAAAATAAACATTTAGTAATAAATTAATGAAACAAAATTGAGAATGAAAAATTCGATATTTAATGGCATAGGAAAATGTTATCAAATATTTAACTACTGATTTTGTAATGACATAAAACTATATAATTATTGTTAATATTATTAAATAGTTATCGAAATAAAAACTCTCTCTCTCTCTCTCTCTCTCTCTCTCTCTCTCTTTCTGTATTCGCATAAACATGAGTAAGCAAAATGATCGATAGTAAACCGATCGATACGAAATTACCTAGGATCTTGGAAAACCACGTTCCTTCTCGTAATAGCTTCTCGAACAGGCATGAGACGACACTTCGCAGGAGAAGATACAAGACGTCCCACGTAACACCGAGAAGTGTCAAGATACTATCGTAATTTATGTGACAGTCGTTTGTTTCAGCCCCTGTCGTCCCCGCGATAGTAGTAACAGACCTGAAATACGCTTTGCTTATTCCTACGTCGAGCTTGAAAAGCTCGTAACAGTCCTAAACCTACAAGTATTGCTCGAATTGAATTTTCCTTCGGTCGTTGGCTACAACCTCTCGAACGGTGTGTTAACACTTAGCCTGAATTTAACGGACATCGTAGAAAGCATCCGTGATATTCCAGAGAATTTCCTTACTACTACAACAACAACAGCCGTTTCTAACAACTGTCGCGAAAGTTTTGCAACTAAAACGACTTTTGCTAAATACACCCCCCCTTTAGCGACAATTTTACGATTAGAGGTAATATGGTTTGTTTTTTTTTTTTTTACCAAAACTAACTATTCTCCGATCGATTGATTGCTTTATCGTTTCTTTTCAGGTCTTCCTTTGTTTTGTTTTTTTTTTTATCTATTTACACAAACGTACCAATCGTATAAATTGGAAAGAAAAAAAGAGAAGGAAGAAGAAAACGGAAAAAGAAAGAAAGGAAAAATATATCCAAGACACGTAAAACTCGAGAGAAAGAGAGAGATAGATAGAGAGAGAAAGAAAGAAAGAAAGAAAGAAAGAAAGAACGATAGAAGAAGGTAAGGTAGAATTCTGAGTGAATTTTTCATCGTAACGTCGTCCAGTTCGATTCTACCTTCCTTTCCCGACGCGTCGCGTCGCTCTTAAAGCGGAACGAATTTATTTTGAAAAATGTTCGCGATCATGGTTCAGCCCCAAAGACGAAAATCTCTTTTTCTGCTATCGACTAGGTTTGCCTTGTGTCCTGGATTTTGGAAAGTATAGTCAAGGATCCACTTTCCTTTCCGGAAATAGTCGATATTTTTGGTATAGACCTTTTCTTTTTTCGTCACCGGTAGAGAAAGAAAGAAAGAAAGAAAGAAGAATTATCGAAGGTAGTGAGATCGAATCGGTGTGAAGGCGAGATGACGATCAAGTTGGCATCGATCGAGTTGGCATCCCCAGGAAATCGTCCAATCACTCTGCTAGAATAAAGGAATAGGGGGTGACGGGGGGAGTGGGATGAAGAGGAAAGGAAAAAAGGGCTTGCCCGCTCGCTGTGTGTGCTTGCTTGCTTGCTTGCAAAAGCACACGCCGAGAAACGAGCACGGGAGTGACGACTAAAAAATGTTCTCGTAAAAATCGACGGAGTGCGAAGGATGCCGGTACGAGGGGGATTAACCCGCATCGCTACGGACCCACAGGGAAATTCTTCACGCCTCGAAAATGCCGCACTCGATTTTCCGGGGCACCTGTTTCGATGCTCGTTGACTCAAACTGCCTGCCCGCCTGCCTGCCTGCCTGCCTGCCTGCCTGCCTGCCTGCTTGAACGACGTCACCCTATATAGTTTCTAAAACTACCTTGCCGATACTCTTCGATCCTTTGTCTTTATTCGTTAAGGATGAGAAGAAAAAAAGAAGACCATTTACAAAAGAATTCATAATGAACGAATTTATTTTCATTTATATTCGAGGATACGTTTTCTTCTTACAATAATATTTTTTGTGTTTGTATAAAATAAAAATAAAAAATAACTGTGAAAAATTTAGAGACGATAATCTTAAGGGATGAAAAAAAAAAAAAACAAATTTTGAACAGATCTCGAGCGCCATTAGATCTAGTCACCGAAAGGAAATTACATCGTCGACGATGCGAGGGAAGAAAAAGCAAACGCCTGAAAGATTGGACAACTGGTGGAAAGAAAGATCGTTGGAAAAACGGGGTTGAGGCGGGGGGGGGGTGGAAGGAGAACTGTTAAAATAACGATCGTGCGAACGATGGCTGGCGAATCGATTGAAAAATAATCATTAGCTGGTGGGGCGATTGCGATCTTAAGGGTGAACAGAGTAAGCGAGTTAGAAGTAAATAAACGGAGAAAGAGAGATAGAATGATCGTATTGGACGAAGGTGTCGTGGTTGAAAGAATCTTCCTCCTTCTCATCCCGTACGTTTAGAGAAAAATGTGTTTCCGACGTTACGTAGCCACCGATCCATAGAAAAGCCAAGGGTTGCAGAAGTTAGATTCCCTTGGGATGAAGTGTAAAGAGCTTCGATCGTTTTGCTTAGAATCGTATTACACAGAAATATATTTGGGATGAGTATGTGGTGTGGATTCACATCAATAATGAAACGAAAAAAAATATTTGAAAATTTAATTAACGTTTTTTAACGTAAGAACGTTTCATTTCGATTGAAAGAAGTCCAATTTTTTAAAAGATACGCTATGAGAAAAAAGCTTCTCTTTGATGAATGTATGTGAGTGTGTGTGTTTTTATATAAAAGAAAGAAAGAGAACACAATGAACAGACAACAGCTATGACTGACTCAGTCAACATTGACTTTTGACGGCGGCATTGAAACTCGTAGGACGTAAAATGCCTTCTAGTATAATTAGTACGGCAAGTTTGTAATTCGATAAGCCGATAATGGGCAAACCGCAGAGTCCATGCTTGCTGATCCCTAGTCCTCTCCTTCATAGCACCATTATGTGTTTCTCTCTCTCTCTTTCTCTTGAGAGAGACTGCCACCAAACTAGAATAACTGTCCTTGTTAACTACTTAGGAATATACAAACACATTTGATTTTTACGAAACTGGCATGTGTTTTATAACAAAAAAGATAACATTTTGTTTTATTTTCACACATTTAATCATGAAAATGAATTTAATGGATAAACTTCAAGGATTAAATGAATACATTATATTTTTCTTATACGTACTCTTGATCCTAATCAATATCTCAATAATTATAAAACATGTTCGAGATAATCTACAAATGTAATTAAATAGAAGAAAAATAAGATAAAATCATTATCATATCTCCTTCGATTATAATAACTTACCATTAGAAGCATCAGTTACGTGCTTTCAACAAGTAATACAAATACGCAATAGGATGAAAATGTTATTAAGTCCACGATATTCATAGGAAGCATCGGATATTTCTTGCCATTCAATTAACTTAATTAACCCAATTAACCAGCGTCCTAAAACATTTTCGTTTGGTGCTTGGATTTAGCGATAACGCTAAACGACCAACTGTCTTGCAAACTTGGGATATTGTTTCGCGACTAAACGACCTTAATATTGATTATCTGTCCTTATTGTTTGACCCTCAGTCAGCCTCTTCGAGCCATCTCAGGGCGTATCTTCCTGTCAGTAAGAACTTTAATTAGAAGGCACTGTCTATAAGACTGTTCTACTATTTTACAAAGGGAAAGAGAAAAAGACACACAAGCATTGCACCGCTCATATACTAGCAAGCGCGCTAATGGAACGGAGAGTACGGTACAGAATCGATTTTACGAATGCTTCGAGAACTCTCTTCGCTCGATAAATTGAAACTGGCCTAGTTCTTCGATTGTTCGTGCTAAACTTAAGGACGAGTTTGCGAGGACTTCGTTCTCAACTATAACCAGACGTGATCATAATTGGATCATGTTTGAAGTTTGGATTATTGGAAAATTAAATCGATAAAATTGATATTTGATGTAATTCAAAATCACGCCGCACGGGATTTCGTCATTTAAATCCAACAACAACAAAATATATATATTTATATAATTGAAATATTCTATTATAATTTTAAAACTAACACTATTCGCGTGTCCTAAATCACTACTCAATCAAAACACACAAATGTATTCTAACAATTATCTTAACTCCTAGAAGCAGATATTTGTCTAACACATAATATCTGAATTCACACAAAGATTTGCAATAGCAACGACGTTGTTTACATTCTACGAGGATTGAAATTCCTAGGTTTAACTCTGATCCTTACCTCTGTGATCCTTCGTATGTTCTAGAAGGGATCTCTGCTTCCAATCGCAATATCTCCTTTGGTGCCTTAGCTAACGTCGCAATAGAACTCACTATAAATGCTTCCCTGAGATTAGTCCGTACAATAAAATGTAGCTGTTTGTCTGTAAACATGCAAATTAAAATTTTCGAAAAAGAAAAAACCGACACCTTTTCTTATTGCAATCAATAACAGCATCGTGAAATAAAATATCTATCGTTCATTGATTCATTATTTTATATAATCAGAATTATTTTATCATGCATGTCGCCTCAAAAAAGAGACTTTTGTATGATCATTATTAATTAAAAATAATATAACCTCGTATCGTTAAATATATTCCCTTTGAATAGGAAATTCTCTGTTCTTTTCAAAGCACATCAAGAATATAATAGTATGTAACGTTAAATCTATCTCATGAATTATGCTCGCTAATCTGTAAGTACTAGATAAAGGAATATTTTGTACATTTATAAAGAAAAAATATAAGATATCATAAAAATGTTATATTTTCGTGTGATACACTTTCCAAAATCGGGAAACTGTTTAGCTAGAAACTGTAATTTAAGTATTTTTAGGCTTTCAAAATAAGAAATCGGGAAGTAGTAAAGATGACTTCATTAAAAAAAGATCACAAATGATAGGATGAAAAGGAAATAGAAAAAAAGTTGGTAAGTAAATAGAGAATATAAAATAAAAAGAAAGAAAATAAGTACAAGCATCGTTTGATTCACGTCGATATAGAGGAGTGTAAAACGAGGTTATTTACCAAAATCGATCGTCCATGAATATATGTGCCTGTTCCTGGCCAGAACAACCAGTAGTATATATGCAAAAGTACCCGCACACTAATAGAGTAGGAATATGTACATACAAAGACTTAATGCTTTGAGAAACACGGTACAGTATTCGTATAATATATAATATATACACACCGTATTCTCGCGTACCTAGATACTTACATATATTTATGTATACAAGATACATCATAATGTATACTTATATGTAAGGAATGTACTTATGAATATAACTTCAAGTACTTATTTTTAGCATAAGAAGAATGTAAAGAAAGTATCGCATTAAAGTTATTCTTAAGCAAGTTATATGTTAACCCATGAGTAATAGAAATTTGTACATCCCAATAATATCATTGTCTAACTGATCTTGCGAACTTGTTGATTTATGTTACATATCGTTGACATAATCTATTCTAATGTAATACCAGAAAGGCAATTATTCAAAGTAGGTCAAAACATCAAAACGTTTATGAATTAATTTGATAATTTTGAGCAATGGCTCTCTAAAGATAGACGAATAATTGGTACATAAATCATTATGTAATATGTATGTATGTTGAAGCTATTCTCGATATAATGAACGCATATTTTGTTACCACCTGTATACCATCGTGTGTATATATACTTTTACATCGTAAGTAAAACTACAGAATACAAAAGTGTGTCAGTTATTGATGAGAAAAAGACGTCATTGAAAAGTGCATGAAGCTTTCCTTAGTATTAAACAAAATAACTGAAGCATAAAAAGCGATTACTTTAAGCCGAAACTTCATTGATAGGTATGGAAAAAAGGAAATAAATGTATAAATATAAAAATCTATATATATATATATATATATACCTTATGCATAGAAATTATTGAATTCGTGTATCTTATAAAGTTTCTCTCGAGGAAAATATCGAAGCTAACGTCATATCTTCGTCGTTCTGCATATATACATACACAAAGATACATACACACATCCGATGATAAAATATTTTATCGCAGTATACATGTACCTTCGTTTCAACAGAGAAAGTGCGTTAAAGCGAATATCTCGTTTCTTTTAACGTATATTCTTTCAAGTTCGAATGTAAAGTATAACTATCATAAAAGAATACATACAGTTAGTTACAAAACTAAAGAAATACACTTTTCGAAATCGATTACATTTTTCTAAATTTTTTGATAGATAATATAGTAGATACTGTTAATGATATATAAAAAAAACTGCTTTAAATAATTCACTTATGATACAAATACAAATAAATATTTCATTATTTCTTTTATAAAAAGAAAAAGAGAAAACAGAAAAATATATGCACATTCTTTTTATATATCTTAATATATTATTATATTATAATATATTCGATATACCAATTCTCTAGATGGAGTTATATTTGTTTGAAGTTTTAATCTACTTTCACATATGCTTAACGGACACCATCGTGTGGCATATTATCGATCTGTAAGGACTAAATTACACGATAATATTTTACACGTCGTGGGTAGAATACGATGGTCCAGTAATGTCACGGTATAATACAAATATACGTATATATCAGGTAAGTGTGCGTATATATATCGGTGGCTGAATTAATGATCGAATGTCAGCACCTTGTAATTGGTTGTTATCATACTGAGAGTATGGAATATAACTGCCTATTATCTTCCATCCAAGAGTGTATATTCGCTGATAATTTCCTTTTCACGACACAACCATGTTGTGCTCAAATTTGGAATTTTTTTGTTAAATATTCGCATAACTCTTCAATACACGATATTGCGATATAAAATAAAGGCATTATAAATAATAATACACGATGTGAAAAGATTGGCATAAAAACAAATATTACTTTTAATATACGAAAAGTGGCATGAAAAATTATTTAGATAATATTTTCCAATTTATGATGTAATCTAACGACTAAAACGGAATGTCAAGTCTAACGTTAAGTGCAACATGTAGAATCACGGTATTAGGTGTATGTACCATGCGAACGGTAAAATGCAAATAAATGTAGATTTCTCAAGTCCCGAGCGTCGCCCTTACGTTTACATTATGCCAAGAAAATGCATTACGTACTCGTTCTTTCAATGCCTCTGCATGCATTTAGCTTATTAAAAAAGCAAAAGGCTTATTAGAAAGTGCAACGTACTAAAAGCATTGCAACGTACGCGATAAGGATCGCAAAAGAAGACTCTGGTAAGGTAGCAAAATGGAAAAGTGACATTTGAAATATATAAAATAACATTACACATTCTACAGTCTTTCAAAGTTTTTTTTATTTCTGATTAGAAAGGGGATTGAGAGTTAAGAACAATAATGATCAGATAAATGAGAGCAAATAAATTTATACTTCGAATGAATTCTTTCATGCGTATAATAATTATTGACAGATAAAACGGAATCTGTTCGATTTACCATCAAGATTTGACGACATAACGAAATAAATTGATCTATAGGGAATAACAGATTGCATTTTTCCAACCGAAAAAAAGAAGAAAGCCATAAAAAGGCGTCGCACAACCGGCTGATCGAATCTTCGGTAGTGAAAGGTTGGATATCAGAGAATTACGCGAGAAATAGGCTAGCATTGGGTTCCTAACGCTCTTTCATCTTCTATGAACGTAGAAGCAAGTTGGAACAAAGTTCAATTGCAGCTAAACCGTTTCGAAGTTGTAACCATTGAAAACCGCTCGGCAACTATTATTGGTTAAGGTCGCGGGGTATAATTACTGCCCCCACTATAGCACACCGTAGCACACCAAACTTCTTGAACCCTCGTTTCCAAGCAGGAAAACTTGACAGGCAGCTTCGAGCACCGTTGTCTTCCGGTTATCTACTACCATTATCAGCAATACCACGCCTTAACTCGTATTCTCGATTTAATGCGAAAACCCGTCAAACGCAAATCTGTCGATTCGGTGACTATCCATTATCTTTTCTATCCCATAAGGGAAAAGAAGAGAGAAAGAGAGAGAGAGAGAGAATAAAATACAGAAGAAGATTCTTAAGAGGAACGGCCTCGATAACTTTACTGGTGAAACTTTTCACGATATAGCTGGTAAAGTCGTGAAAGATCTTCCCGATGGCTCTTTACGATGCGAAAATACAAAAGCAGACTTCGAAACTTCCTTAAAATTTATAACGTCGCGAGAAAACTCTTAACTTACAACGTAATAGAAGCACATTCCACAAAACTGTCGAATCATTTTATTTCTTTGAATTTCAACGTTGATTCGAATCATTCGACGATTTCGTTAATTAAATGCAAGTTTTGTCGAAGTAACGAAACGAATCATACAATGATTAAATACTAAAAATATTAAATATTTTTATTTAGTTATTATTAAAAATTGTGTATAATAATTTATCGTAAATAAGTAAATAACGAGAAATATTAAAATTATTATTCTCTTGTAGTATTTCATAAACCTTTCAATATTCCACCACCAGACTGATTAATATAATTCTATGGACAAAAAATAATCTGTTCTAGATTCATTATGAAAAGATGAGAGAATGAAGAAAAAAGAATTCAATACTTTTGCTTTACCAAAAGGTATTTTCGGTTTTCTCTCCTCAGTACACTTTATCCGCTTACTTACAAGCTATCAGCTTTTATTAGTTTACCGAGTACTCCATCAATAGCGATTCACTGTTAATTAAACGAGAGGTCATACAAAGAGATATTAAAAAGAACTGTAGTTTATCTCATTTCAAAGAGCAAGCTGAGAAGTCTTGACTTTTCGGTTTACTTGAATTTATTCGTTAATGAAACGACACAGTGAAAAATTAAAGATATTTTTCCCTTCTTTATATTTTATCGCAATACAAAAGTTTCCTACCACCAATATACGTACTATATTTATGTAGATGCATGCGGTTAATAAATTCATGTTTCTTTCCTATCTACCTCAAAGTACCTAAAGAAGACAAAAAATATACATTAAACCCTTTGAAAGTTGTATTAACTTAAGGGTAGATAAAAATATTTCTGTAAAAAGCACAGAAACAAAAAAGAAAAAAAAACGAAGCTAACGCGTTTATGAAAGTATTACATGACTGAAAAAGATGTCCGTAACCCTTACGCTGGATGAAAATTTAATGAAAGCACGTAGTATTACGCCCAGTTTATTTTCACAGTAATGGACATTAAATAAAAGATTTTCAGCTCTATGCGTCCCACGGTTCTTACCGCTCGTAATTTAACGAGGACTAATGAATCCTAGATCTAGTAGTTGAATCATTACTCGTTTGTCACGATCTTCTGATTTAATAATCATGATAAAACGGTCCAACGTACTTTCAAACTAAACGATTTTCAACTGCCTGAATTTCTTTTTTTTTTACAGACTTTAATACTATTTACAATTTATACGTTATTATGAAACTTCTATTATATATATACAGAAAGAGAAAGAGAAAGAGAAACAAGAACGAAATTATAAAATAATAGAATTCGTATGTATATATATACATACACCCTCGAATTGAACGGTCGGACGAATCGAGCTCGTTTTCTTGTTTAAAACGTTCTAATTTACCGAGGCGGGACGATGCATAATTTTGTATTTTCACGTTAAGTCGGTGAAAAAGAGAGAGAGAGAGGCAGACAGACAGATAAACAGACCGAACATAACACGAACGTTTAAAACGTACCTACCAAGCAACTTTGTTCACGTTTTTTTCTTTCCTGTTTCGAAATAGACGACTCCAACGAAAAAAATTAATTGTTTACCACGAAATTTGATGCACCGAAATGTTTGAGACTCTCTGCACCGCGAATAAAATTACCAATTCTTATTTCTTTCCAATTTCATTTGGTTTTTCTTCTCTCGTTGTATATAAGCGCACTACTCTTAGTCGTCTCACGGAAAATCTCAGAGTTCGATATCGAATTTATTACCGTTAGGTATTTTACGATTTTTCGATGGCGTTCTAACGACAGTGGTGCGGTGGTCCGCTCACGTTCTACCCCCCATCGTCTTTCGAAAACGCTTTCGAAGCGAAACTCTACTATTTTTAAGGTAAAAAAAAAAAAAAATTGGACCCGTTAAATCGATGACTATTTTTTATTCGGTTACGTCCTTGTTATTGAGGTGAACATTTTTAGTTTTTCCAATATATACGATTTTCAATCATTTATTATTTTCTATAAAATTTATTCACATATTATTTTTAACTCTCTAATCGATAAAATCAAATATCAAATCATTGTATAAACCAATGCCTGTTAGATTAAAAATAAGTAAATAATATGGAAACACTTTTATACGCGTTCACCGCCATTCCTAAATTGAATATGTTTTTCTGCTGAGTCACTTAGCGGTGATATAAAAAAAAACTCTAGGTGACAATTGTTCGCGTTTATTTTTATTTTTGAAAATACAGATGTGTAAACCTCATCGATATGGTTGAATAAATAAATGATAACTTACTAATTACGTAGAAATGCAAACATTTTTAGAATTGTTCAATAATCATCTATTACACAAAATATTGATAAAGAAATCCACTATACAAATGCAAATGATTATATCCGGATATGTCTCGTAATAGATTCGAATTGATACTAAATTAAGTACATTTAACAAATAAGGTGGCAATGAACAAACGATATTGTAGAATCGGAAAAATTCAACCATTACCACATTATTGATACTTTCATTTAAAATTACCTAGAAATTTTGTCATTAATTTAAACTTTTCGTAACAAACGAATTTATTACTCTTTATCCAGGTAAACTTGTATTCACATAAACTGTGAAAAAAATGCAGGAAAAAAAAAGAGAGAGAAACTGGAACTTATTGTCCTGACTGTCCAAAAACATTCGAACTTTATAAAGAATATTTTCCGATACAAAAAAAAATAATAATGTAACAATATATACAAAAATTTTAAAAATTAATTAATTATAAATCCTTTAAACACATTATTAATTATGTTATTACTAATTAATATACTAATCTTTGTATTAAATTATTATACATTTATTCTATTAACTGAAGCATATTTATAACATTATCTGTTCGATTAAATCTACAATTAGTATCACATTGACATACATACACACGCACTCACAAAAACACTTGGAAAGTAATCACACCGGTATTAAAAAATGATCGATAAGACGAAATTATCGCTAGAGATAAAAGGGCCTGCCTATATTTCCTCTCACAGAGTATCCTTGGGTTACGACAATCTGATAACCAGATCTTACGACGGTCTAGGTAAAAACGAAAGATCGAGGCCGACAAGACAGTGAAGGCAACACAGAACAGATAAAGAGAGAAAGAGAGAGAGAGAATGATAGAGAGAAAGATAAAGCCTGAAGAAGATAAGATAGATACGATCTACCGCTATAGTGTCGGTTAATGACCCGCTGTTTATGCAGGAAAAATGTGATGGAAGGGTGTAAGAAGAAAAGCGAAGAAACCGGAAGAGTAGGATGGGGGATAAGAAAGATAGAGAAAAGGGACGCGTCGGGGATAGAAAATGGACAGTGAAGAAGAGAGCTTGCTTGGTAAGCTTAAGAAGAAGGGATGAGAAAGCGAAAAGGGTCGTTGTACCAACCCGCAACGTTTCTCCTTCCATAAGAACGTCGGTCGGTCTGTCAGTCGGTAGGTCGGTCTATTAAAAAGTTTTCGAAATAGCCGAAAGGGAGGTCACAAACGTAAACTCTCGTATTATTTGTTACTAAATAAAATCATCTTTTTTTTTTAAATCAATCGTGTAAAATACCTAAATAATATGTTATTTGATTGTTACTCACTTTCACGACGATTCAAATATTCCTTCAATTGTTTTTATTTAATAATTCTTTTTCCTTTTCATCACAAATTTATATCGAAAATTCTTTTTAATTTTTAATTACGTCATTGACGAGATAATTAAGTATTATTTTCCTTGAAATATTTCTTTCTATTTTCGATATTATAGAATTATTTCTTAAATAGTAAATAAAAATCGATTAAATAAATAGAAACTTTTGTTCTCTATTATTAAAGTTTCGAATAAAGTAATGAAAATTAAAATGATTACCGTAGAATAATTGGATATAAATTTGATAGAAGGAAAATATGAGAAAATTTCTAAAAGAATTAATTAAGCGCACACGAGTTAGTAGTATATCCACACTTATCGATTTATGAGGTTACCAACGTTGAAGTTATCGCACTTCGCGCCTCGTTGTTACCGCCGAGTCGGTCAACAAAAAGGAAAGGAGAACGGAAATGGTCTGCGGTAAAAGGCTGCTGCAGAAGCGAGACACGAAAAATAAGAGAAAGAGAAAAAGAGAAAGAGAGAGAGAGAGAGAGAGAAAATAGAAGAAGAAAATGGCCCGGATCTCGTGATAAAGCGTTGAGGTTGGAGAATCGCTTCCTACGGGAGTGGCCAGGATAACGGGCGACTTACCGAATATGATTTATGTCTCAATATAACTGGGCAGCGATAAAATAAGGAGTCACCTTTACGTTGGCTCCTTCTTTCTCTCCGCCTTCGTCATTTTTCCAACATCTTCAAAAGCAATTCGTTCGATTTTGTTCTTTGATTCTTTCTTGTTAGCCAAAAAATCTTATTTTCCTTCTCAAAAAAAAAAAAGAACAAGAAGAAGAACAAAAAATATATTCATCCGACACACACGAAATCACAAATATTTAATCTATAAACAAAATTAAATATATTATGTGAATTTATAACTATTATGAAATATATCTACACTTTTGATTCTAAATGATTTATGTTACTTGCTTTTACAATTTTGAAAATTACTTTATTTAAATTTATTGATCATCATTAATAGCGTGTGAAAAGCATTAACAAAAAAAGTATAGAAATTATTTCGACGAACAATAAAATTCCGATTAGCATTTTATATTTGTCAGTGATTTTTACCCGAATATAAATAATATACATATATATACTATAACGATATCATATTGAAATATAGTTAATTTAATAAACCCATTAAATCGTGAAAATAAAAATGATCCTAAAGAAAAGTGATCTAACGGAATAAATATTGTCGGAAGTGGAAAAGAAGAAGCAAAACATTGAGACGTTTCTCCTCGACTCGCCATTCCAATTCGGGACTTTTCCGTCTAGCCGTTCACCCCGTTTTCATCTGTTCTACCAAGAGAAGATACTTAGCTAAGCCCTCGTGTACTTTTTGTGGCGACTCCACTTGGAGCTAATCGACCGGATGATTTTTAAGGACGATTGTTCCGAAAACTTCCGACGATTCTTGTCGACCGTTTCCCTTCTCCCCCTTTCCACCCTTTTCCTTCTTCCCTCCTCCACGCTCTTTTACGAAAGACGGAATACCGTTAAGAGAGAGTAAGAGTAAGAAGTAGAAATAGAAGAAGAAGAAAAAGAACGGGGAAAGTGGATAGAAGAGTTCGAAAGAGGAATAAAGGAAGAAAGGAAGGAAGGAAGGAATAAGACGAAGGACTTCATCGTCGGGACTGATTGGTCGATTTGTCAAACCCTTCTCGTTCGAACTCAACTTCAGTCAGTCGACTCCAAACGAATCGGACCATCTCTCTCTTTCTCTTTCTCTCTTACTCATACCATCTCACTCTCCTTCTTATTCCTTCCTCTTACTGATGGTTAATTGAACCGGTAGACTCACTGATCTAACGAGAACGACGCTTCTCTCGCGTACTTTGGCCCCCTTTACGACGATTGATCTTCAACGTTGTTCCATCAGAGCAACTTTATCGAAAGAATTGACTGAGATCGATCGCTTTCGCAGTACTACCTAAAGAGAAATACACCCGTGCGACATTACTGTCCAGCTGAGAAAGAAAGATAAAGAAAGTTTCTAAGACAAACTCGCGATTAATTTTTGCAACGACTTAACCTAACCGATATACTTCGTTTCCCTTCATTTTTAATTAAAAACAACAACAAAAAACTATTGTACGCATATATATTCTCGTTTGGTTAATTATAGAAAATATTGTAGAACATTTCTTAAATGTCATGAAATATTTTCTTTCGCGTAATTTTCTTTAATAAATCATTTTATACAAGTTCAGAGAGAATATTTACCTTAACCTTGTCGCGTTGGTATTGATGCTGACGATAAAGAATGAAATTAAAAAGAAAAAATAATAATAATAATAATAAAAAAGAAGAGAGGGTCTCAAATCTTTCCTTTCACTCTCTCTCTCTCACACACACACACACACATACACAAACTCTTTTTCTTTTCCTTGAGCCATTTATTTCGATACGAATCGAGAAAGATCTGTTGATCCGTGACATCGATGTTATCTCTGTGATACGACAATTCGAAAGAAATATATATATATCTTACGTTAATAAGTAAAAGAAAACGTCGAGTATACGTGTTTAAAGAAAAAAAATAAATAGAATAAGACAAAGAGAGGAAGAAAATAAAAACGAGAAGAATGGAAATAAGTAGAAGGAAGGTATCACGGGCAAGCAGGAGACATTAACTTTTTAACCCCCGCTTAACGATCTCCCTGTTGCGGGGGTATCTCCCCCTCGTATCGGAATAAATTACGAAAAAAGAGCTTATCCTGGTGGCTACCGGTAGGGGTGGGAGGGAGGGAGGGGCTGCTGGGGGGGTTGGAGGCTTGCTACGAATTTAATAAAGTACGGCCTCATGATAAATCCGTGCTCACTTAGTAATGCGACGCCGGCAACGCGGCGATGGCGGCTCGTCGACTAAAGCAAAAAACAAAATTTAAGGAAGACACATAGCTGGAAAAATCCTAATGAATAGTAATGGTCCGCGACGGTTATACGACTGGTACGAGAAGCACGCAAAATTGTCATGAATCATACGCTTTATTGTAAGTTCTTATTAATTTAAGTTGCTTAACAAGTTAGCATTAGACTTGATGTTAAGTTACTCTCCTTAATTTATTAATTTCACGGTAAACAAATGTCATTATTCGCGGCACGTATAATACAAAACATTAACGCATCGCGCAAGGCTAAATCATTTTATTCCTTAGAAAGTTTATTACATTATATTATAATAATAGTTTTAACGAATACAGTTATCTATATTTCAAAGTTTGTGATTGCTCGTCAAACAAATTTTTCACGGAAAAAATCAAGTTTAGAAAAAAATATGATGATTGGTAACTCTTTCACATATTACTATTGATGTTTTATATATAAATCGAGGATCACTTTTCTTCGATTATTTATGAACATTTTAAACAATGTAAACTACATAAATCATATTAAACCAAAAGTGTAAATAATGACTTTTAGTTAAACATAGATGATTTAAAACATTCGTTTGAAATAACGCAAATAGCATCATATTCAAATATTAGATACTTTCTCATAAGAATAACGATTGTGTCTTCTTGTAACAAACACTATACATAAATGATTAAAAAACGAAATATCTTGTAATCTGTTTGCAATATGTTATCATTGTACAAACATTCATCTTTCACTTTCTCTCTCTCTCTCTCTCTCCTCATCTGTTCAAACAAGAGTAAGGCATCGAAGAAAAGGAAGATCGAGTACGTAGAAGATCTTTTTAACTGGACACTGGGATTCGTCCCCAAAGAGACGAGAGCGTCTATCTATTCGACGTTTTTTATAAGAATACGATACGACCATAATGGAGAGCACTGGCAACGTAAAGTAGGAGGACAAACGAACGATGGATAAGTAAGGGATTAAGGGATTATCGTTTGAAACAGTCTGCTGTGGAAAAAAGCCAATGTATGTACCTACTACACACCGCTTTACGGATAACGTAGATGTTCATGAAATGGAAAAAAAGGAAGGCGCCGAGTGTGCACGTACTCGCAAGTTCCCGTGCTTCATTAATGTCTACATTGGTTTGAAATGAAGGCGAGGTGCCAGAGCGCTACTACTCTTCTCACTGATCGTTCTCACGATCTGCACTTTTCGCTTCTCTTAACACGAGTTAATCAAACACTAGCTAACTCTTTCTCTTCTACTTTTTCTTTTTCTTCTTCTTTTTCTTTTTCTTCTTGTTTTTTATTATTTTCAAAACTTCACGATAAAGACTTTTTTTATGCACTTTGAAAGAGAGGTGGTTTAGTTCTTTTAATAATTTAATCTAGTAAAAAAGAATGGATACCTTTTAAGACGTAAAAAAAAAGATAATGTTTATATATTATATATATAAATTATTTAAGTAGAATTTATATTATTTAAAATAGGAATTGTAATAAAGTGAATGAGTAATCGGTTCTTTTTTTATTTTATTATTTCTTCTTCTTTTCTCCCCGTATCAAACACAAAGGAAAGTGGAGAAGATCTAAAACATATTTTATCTATTTGTCATTAATGAAAGTTTCTGGAAAGAAAAAGATGGACAAAAAAAAAAGTGAATTAAAATATAAAAGGTAGATGAGAGAAAAGGAAACAAAGTTACGCCAACTGAGATGAAAAACGCGATATTCCTTGTTAAATCTTTCCGCGGTACTTCAGAAAGAATTTTTAAGTAACTAAGAGAAGGTTACGTGTGAAAATGTAAGAGTAAACTAAGTTAAATGAGGCTGCGGTTAAAAGTCTAACGAAGAACTAACACGAGAAGGAAAGAAAGGGAGAAGAAGGGAAAGAGAGAAAGAATCAGAGGGAGAAAGAAAATCTACTTCCGCAACCCTGAACAAGACCACGAACTGTTCAAGGCAGACGAAAACTGGAAGCAACATATTAATCCTGAAAAATTACCAACCCAAAAAAATAGTATATGAATTAGAGGTGCGATTAAGTTCTTCTTATTTAAATTTAACTAATGTCAACTATCACGAAATTTTCACCTTAACTTCATTCCGATTTTTGTTTCTTATCAAATTGTTTGATCATCAATTCTGTATATTATTGCGTATACAATTAAACATTAATTGTAAATCAATTCATGGTTTACGTAAATGGAAATAAATTTGAACCTGATAGAGTCAGTTCAATTTAATCACTGGACATAAATTCAACCATTAAATTAAATTTTTCTATTGCCTATAAACATTGAAATGTACTTTACAACGGTGAATTGCCTCATTGGATTTTTCCGCTAAGTAGCATCAAACTGCTATGTAGCGAATGCTATTAACGCTAAGCTGCCTATTATCTAATACTATTATAAAGTATTCTAATACCGCATACGGTAAAAGGGAAAATAGTTACGATTAAATGATGGTATTAAATCTGTGATTTGAATAATTGAATAAAATAAAAACAATTTAAATGAAAAATTAAATAATTATCTAAATAATATATTTACGATATTCTACGAATTTTATTTTACGAATATATATTTACGATTTTCTGAACTTTTCATAACAACGTTTTCTGATTAAACTGTACGAATGAACTTTTACCAACAACCACACTCGTTTTAATTTCATTTCTCTTCGTCACAATATTCTTAATTTTATCCAATTACGTAGAATATTTTTAACTTTTAGCAATGAAAATTAATTCCATCGAAAAAAAATTGATATATATACATACATAAAATATAATATTTAATTAATGATAAATAAAAATGAAATTATTATAAAACAAGATATTACATATACACACATCTAAAGAGTAAAATAATAATTTACTTTAAATCATAAAAAAAGGAAACAACGTATAGTTAAGATATCTCATTTAAGTATTCCAATAAACACACCTAATAGACTTTCTCGACTTTTATTCAGCTAATCCGCTTGTATATTCTCACGAAGTAGTACCTTAGGAGAGATAATCTACAATTTGCGAGTTTTAGCAGAGAAACAACTTTCCAGGTGATCCTTACTTAGAAGAATCTCACGCAAAATTGCCGTTGGCTAGGAACGAAGAGTACGAGAGTAAGAGACGGAGAAAAAGGGGGAGAGAGAGAGAGATAGAAAGACAGAGAGAGAGAGAGAGAGAGAGAAAGAGAATCAACGTATCCTTTACAGGATTTAACGTGGCAGTAACACTTATCGCGTGACATCGTGAGCCTAACACATAGGCAAAGAGAGATAGAGAAAGAGAAAGAGAGAAAGAGAGAAAGAGAGAGAGAGAGAGAATAGGCACAATTATCCGAAAGGAGGAAAACCGATAGATCGATAGATCGTAACGTGCTAGCAATCACGATAGATCCATCGTTACTCGTTCACGTGTACACGCTTTGGTGTAAACGCGTCGATAAACACGTAAGTCCACATCGTTACGTGCGACCACGAACTCCGACAAGCTATGTCCCTCACGTCTGGCAAACTCTATGCCCGATTTTACGAAGATCTACGTTATGCTACAGTCCGAGCATTCGGATTACCATACACGCACGCACAAACACGCTGCGTGACGAACTATCCTGTCTATCGGATAGAACTGTTTATTCTCAGATGTTTAACAATGGTAGGACTCTGACTAGATCCTTTTTCCTTATTGATTTAGCAAACGTATATATATATATATGTATAAGCAATTTCTTTGGCTTGATAATGATGGTAACTATGGTTGAATGATTGTACAACGGTTGATGCTAAGTTGAAACTGAATCAACA
>NW_014569785.1:0-4348 GCF_001313835.1 Polistes canadensis
ATTTTTGTTTTTTTTAAATAGACTTACACTACTTTCGAAATAAACGATCCAATTCTTGTACGAAGAATGTGAGTGTGAGAAAGAAAGTAAAACGAAAAGAAGTCACCAATATTATTCTTCACTTCTATCTTTCTCTTTTTCTATCGGTCAATCGTCCTGTGTGTTTTTTTTTCGGAAAAAGGGTTTTGAAATTGGACCCTTCTTGCGGTCGGACGAGTAACGATGATAAAAATCGTCTACGATGAGGATGGGTACATAAATGGAGTTTGTTCAAAAAAGAAAAAAAGAAAAAAAGAAAAAAAAAACAAACGAAAAAAAAGTATTATTTTTCTTTTTCTCAATTTCCCCGAAGAAGTTATAAATAAAAAATTCTTTTATAAACACATTTATTATCTAAATAATTATAAAATTTTTTTTTACAAAAGTTATTATTTTTTATCATACTTAAATAATTTACATGTATTATTAATTATTGTATGTAAAAGATTTAATTATATAAAAAAAATAGAGACATAGAGAAATATCACATACCGAAAAAAAATAAAACATAGTTCATATGATTCGAAAAGCACGAATATTTCTTACGATTGGAACTTATAAGTGGATAAAATCCTATCGCAAAAAGAAGAAAAAAAAAAAACGCGAAAGTATGGGCAGAGTCGATTTACAGTATCTATCTTTTATTTCTTTCTTTTTTTCTTTTTTTGAAGGAAAATTTAAAAGGTAAAGGACAGAAACGGATGAATCTGAAAATTTAGTCACGTACAACAGTAACTGGCACGGTTCCAAAACGCGTAAGGCGCTGATTTTACTTCCGATCTTGGTCAACGTTTGTATATACGATCACGAACTCCCTTCATTTACCTTTCTCGAAATAGATATTACCCTAATCGACCCCAACTCGGTGTTCTCCCATCCCTCAATACCCACCCACCACCCTTCTTCTCTGATCTTTCTATTTAAATTTCCCAATTTTTGTTTTCTTCATTTAAGATTTCCATCCGTCGTCAATTTACGTGCAACAAAACGACGAACTTTCACAAAATCTTACTCGTTTCTCAATGAAACATTTATTATCTGTCTGGAGGCCACCTGCTTCCACTTTCGGTGAATCGAAATTCTCAAGTTGCTACTTTTTCCTTCTTCAAAACTTATTGAAAAAGAGAAAAAGAAAATAGAAAAAAGGAAAAGAAAGAGCACGAGAGAGAGACAGAGAGACAGAGAGAGAGAGAGAGTGAGAGAGTGAGAGAGAATTTCGTAATAACTCTGATATTGCGTTTCCGACAACGTTGACTTATATCACTGACAATAGCACACAGTGATCAATCGTTATACATAGTCATACGATACGAATCAATGAAAAGCGAATATTGATTTACAATTCAACTATGTTTCTTATATTACAATAAATGTTAAACGAAACAAAAATTTGTGTTAATAATATTAACATTGTATATATGGGCCGTTTATTTTGAAAGTAGTGTAAGTCCATTTTCTGTTGTTTTAAGAAAATTAAAGGTTTGCATATTGGTTAATTTAAAAAAATTCATTAATTATATTAAGTTTGACAATGTTTCTATTAATTTATCGATATGTAATTTGATTATAGACTAATTTAACTAAAATAATGTATATTTACAGGCTGCAAATGGACTTACACCACTTTCAAAATTAGTCAATTGTACAAAACGTTTAATTTCAGTTTTGAAAAATCAAATATCACTTCAAATATCCAATTTTGTTTACAAATAATAAGAAGAAATAAAGTAGAAGTATTATTTTTTATTTTGAACGTTAATTATATTGATAAATTTAACATTATTAGTAGTATTTATTTATGCTCTTCATGTGGCAGTGTTTTTAAATATTTATGATGCACAGGAAGTATACAGTGTAATAACTGCTTGATATTCTTATATTTTTCGTAAGAAATAGGCATAGCATATTCCTGTAGTGTATGCAGGAAATTCTTTTTTATATTATTTTTTTCTTTTTTGAAGTTATACTTCTTTTGGCGCGTTTTGGAAAGTGAAATTAGATGCGACCGAAAAATCGACACCACGAAGTTGTCGATATTTACGATGCGCGGGCAAAGCGATTTCAAATTTACGGCATGAAGTAATTCGTAAATAAATAAATTAGATTGTACATATTAATTAAAACCTTTATCAATGGTATTTAATATCTTCATTTTATTTTATCATATTATCGTTTTTTTAACAAATGTAGAGTATTATATTTGTATGCGAGATAATGGAAGTTATTTTTGAGGTTATTGAGGTTATGTTTGTTTTGGTACGCTAAAGAAGTATAACTTCTTACGTGCGGTCATAAGTACACACACCAGTTTTTTTTTTCTATGGAAATTGAACTTACACCACTTTCATAATCAATGGTTACGCAATTTCTTTTACCGGCCAATTTTAAATTGGATAAATCATTGACATTTTTTAAGAAATTAAATATTAACTAGTTATAAATAGAAAATTTACACTAAATTAAGTATAAATTACGTGATATCTCATTTTTTTTTTTAAATGGATTTACACCACTTTCTAAATAAACTGTTCATATATTGCTATTAACATATTAATAATAAATATAAAAATAAAATGTTCGAATTAACACACGAGTTCATGTGTTATAACAAATCACTCGACTAACTATAGTAAGAGTAAACTAGATAAAATATAATTTATAATTACGTTGGGTACTGTTCAAAAGGATTCATTATTTATTTCTTTTTAACGTTCCTTCTCCAACGATGTCCAGATGAGAGTAGAAATAATAATAATAATAATAATAACGAAATGATGACGAGCACGGTAAAGTGAGTATCCGTCTGTGATTCTTGAAAGTTTCAACACCGTCGAGCACAACGAATAAAATCTCTTTTTCACGATCTTCATTTTCTCAGCCTCGATTACTTTGACACAAATTACATTTTTAATGTATATTATATTTCATATATGTATTTACTCTTCTTATTCTTCTTCTCTCTCTTTTTCCTTTACTTTTTGAAGGATGCTTTATGGTTGTCTCGAAAGATAAAGGAAACTCACTGTTGTGATACACTTCGAACTTCCAGTTTGTCCTTGAGGGTATGCGGTTACTCCCTTAAGGGGGTATTCTGGTCTAGAGGCATGAATTTGAAGTACTTTTTCAAGTGCAATAAGAAAAAGACAAACAATATTTTTACTATCCATTTTTTTTACAAGATATTTACTAATATTTAAAGAATATATTTAAAAAAAATAAAAAATAGAAGTAGAAAAATTAAAAATTGAAAAAGATATAGGCTTATGGGAAGTAGGGGATCTCAAAAAAATGGCGGGCGAAGTTTGTCATGATTGTTGTAACCCTCCTAGTAATCTGAAATGAAAACATAATAAAGGTAATTAATCTAGAATAACGCTGCTATTTTACTAATTATAAATAAGATGAGAAAAAAATTTTTTTCGCTAAATTGCAACTGCCTGAAAAAATGATAAATTTTTGTACTATTTTTTGTTGACTTTTAGGAATTTTTGAAAAATAGTAAAAATTGCAAATTTGTGTTAAACTATAATTAGTACGATAGATAAATGTGTAGAGAAGACTCACGCCAAATTTCAAGTAAATCAGTTCAGTAGAACTTCAGAAATCATGACAAGAATTAAAAGAAAAATAGTTTCGAGAAAAAGTGTCATAAAGTGATATTTTATACTTATATTTATTCAATCTGCCATTCCTGCTTCATACTTTCATGGACAATACCTTCAAGCTTCATGGAACCTTCCTCGACTTCGAAAAAAACATTTTCCGTGTTTCTCTTCTCCGTAACTATTTTTAATAATCACTTCTTCATCATTTGACTTACTCAATTTTGCTGCTGATGCACTCGTAAAACTACTTTCTTACTTTGTCGGGAATCTATTGCCGTAGAATCATCTTTTTCTTTGAAGGAAGTACTTCAGATTGCGAAGTACTTCCCTTTTTAGGTTTTCGAACCATTTTACTCTTTGAAAAATTCAAATTATAACTGAAAATATTTTAATTTCATTCAGAAGACACATGCGTCCACGTGGTTTGAAGGTTAGAATTCAACTGTTAGCAACTGGATCTAACTGAACACTAAATATAAAAGATAATTTCAAAGTACATTATATAAAGTAAATTTCGGTTATTGTATTTCAACATATATATTAGGATACAAAAGATTTTACAGAGGAACACGATTCGTTCCGATCGAGCTGATTTGGATGACGCGTCACTAAAACAATTTGAATTTTAAGAAATCCTCCTAAAGACATATTCTTAAAAGGTTATACTTTGAAAATATGAAACAAAAAAAAATTGATTTTTTTAT
>NW_014569785.1:5122-8112 GCF_001313835.1 Polistes canadensis
TAGTCCTTGGGGCTATGCGGTTGCTCGGTTAAGCCTTCGTGACACGCTTGCCGCACTGGGACAAGCTTGTAGTCCTTGATTAGCTGGCCGATTGTTCCTACCCATTTCGAGTCAACCATAGTTAATGCGTGTTCTATGTGCGTGCGTTATATAATACTTCTCGTTTGCGTTTATATTAATGCTAAAGTGCAGAAATCAGTTATTCTACGGATTATCTAAGTTATGTGCAGATTAACTAAGATGATTTCATTTCTCAAATTACTCAGATAATCTGCACATTATTTACTAGGCACTCGTTAAACTGAAAATAAAATCTTGAGACTTTTGCTGAAACAACAGCAACGTTTCTGTACACTTAAATTAACAAAATATTATTTATAATATTTATTAAAATCTGGATTCCAAAAGTTAACGGAACAAATCAGTTAATCACAAGATTAGCTGGGTAATGTACAGATTAACTAGGGTAATTTCATTTCTTAAATTACTCAGATAATCTGCACATTATTTACTAGGCACTCATTAAACTGAAAATAAAATCTTGAGACTTTTTGCTGGAACAACAGCAACATTTCTATACACCTAAATTAACAATATGTTACTTATATTAGACATATTTTTATAATATAATACATTATATATATATTACATTAAATCAGTTTTATAATAATTAATAAATATAAACTGAAAATATATAAAATTCTAGTTATGTTGTTTAATATATTCAGGACAGGAGGAAAAGGAAGAAGTTTAAGGGTGCTACTCGAAAGAAAAAAATTAGCGGCGCCCTTTTCTCGAAGAAGAGGGGGCTCCGCGCGAAAAAGAGGGTGGAAACGTCCTCCTGGGTTCGTCGTGGTGTTGTCCGCCGGGGGTGGCGGTGGCGGCGGGGGCGGGGGCGGGGCTGGTTGCAGGAGCCGTGACTTGGAACGTCGTGCGGGTGGCGGCCGGGGTGCCCCCTGCCTTGCCACCATCAGCTCCTCTGTCGCAGGAAGTGCGGGGGGTTGCGGCCCTGTCGTCGGTCTTCCCTCCTACAAGAAACGTCAAGGTAAATATAATTTTTCAAAACTATTAATCATCGTCATCATATTATCTCCACCCCAATTCATTTATATCCTAATTATTTATCAACTAATTATCATTTATATTATTTCGATTTAACGCGTAATTTTCAAGGAACTTTTTATACCAGGTTTTGTTTTTTACATTCGTAAAGTTGATACGCGTGGGGCATAAAAAAAAAGAAAATTAATCATATTGGAATTGAACAGAATGAAAATGTGGTAGGAAGATTGAACGAATTGTGGGATCTGGATAACTCAATGGATAAAAACAGTCACCTGGTCAATTAAAAATCCGTGGTATTCGAGTTCCCGGTCCAATCAGAGTCCTACAACTCAATTAATTCACGAATCCTACAACATTAACCCTTTACACTACACTGAAATTCGGAATAAGCCGTCGAACCGGAGTGTCAGAACTTTAAACACGATCCAATTAGTTATTTCTGTAGTCGAAAAATAAAATTATTAATAAATATGTATCGTAGGGAAATTGGAAATTAAAAAGAACTAGAACTTAGTTTTGATTCATAGTTTTTGTTTGAGTGTTCAAATATAACGGACTAAGATATAACGAAGTTTAGATGTTTAGTTTTTCGAATATTACAAGAATGTATGTCTGCTCAAATGAAAAAGACGCTGAACGTTAGAGATTGAGTTGCTGAAGAAGTCCCAACAAAGTTCTAGTTCTTTTTAATGTCCAATTTCCCTAAAATACATATTAATTTAAACACGATATTTTACGATTGACAATAAGACCACGAGTACGTCTCGTGATATTCACGTTTGACATGAAATTATTGACGTGATTATTCGCGTTTTGCCTAAAACTATCATCACGAGTCAGACTCGTGAAAATATTGTAAAGGGGGTTTATGATGTTAAAAAGACGAATGTATTAAATGATTTTGAATAATTTGGAATACGTTTAATCTGATCAAAGGCAGCGCACCCGCCTGGAGCCGTGGAAGTCGTGGACGCGGGAGGGGTCGCGGGGGCGGCGCGAACCTACTCGGTTCCGGTGTCGCCCCCGCGAATTATTTATCGGGACTACAGGCCGTTGGGCCCGAACTTCGGGAGGTGGTTCACATTCTAGGAGAAAGGAATCAAGCTGGCACCTTAACTGGGGTCGAACCACCACCGGGAACTTTGGATTCGGAAGGCACCGGAGACGAGGAAGAAGGAACCTCCATCAAAAGACCACCTAGGCCTCTCTACAGGAGACTGATCAACTACGTACGACAAGCCTGGACTGGTGTCAAGTTTGCTTTAGGTATTATATCGATTTTTTACCCATATATTTCCCCATAATTATAAAACTGATCTAAATCATATTACTCTTGTTTAAAGATATTCAAAGAATTACAATTGTACACTGAATTAATTTTGTTTATTATTGAAATAACAAACATTAGATAGTGGTTCATTTTTGACATTACATTGAATTAATTTAGTTTAAAATAATGTGTGTGGTGTTAAATATAATTGTTTCTTTTTTAATCTTAACTTACAAGGAGACCTTACGGTTGTACTCTCACGGATTTTAACGAGCTTTGGTATATTAGTAGTATACTAGTAGAGTGTTATCGTGGTAAAGTATTTTATCAAAATGCGAAGTCAATTTTGAGAAAAAAGCTTCTAAAGTTTTGATTTTAGTTGTATACATGTTTATATTATCTTAATTGCAACTTGTCATCAAGAGTGACACGCTAACTTATGTAGTAGCGTTCTCGCTTCTCGTGCTGATAATTTGTGTTCGATCCTTCATAGGAGAAATTTTTTTTAATAATTTTTTTCTATCTGTTTTCAAATTGATTTTTCATATTTTTTAATTTTTAAATATATACAGGAAAGAGAAAATTAATTATTACAAAAAAATTAGAAGTAATAAATTTTTAAACATCTTGCGCAAATAATAAAGAAAAATTTAAT
>NW_014569785.1:8140-15743 GCF_001313835.1 Polistes canadensis
TTTTCTATCTGTTTTCAAATTGATTTTTCATATTTTTTAATTTTTAAATATATACAGGAAAGAGAAAATTAATTATTACAAAAAAATTAGAAGTAGGAAATAATTATTTGAATACTTGATGTGGACTGTATGAATGCTTATGGAATATTACAGTTAACATTTTATTTTTTAACAGGTATATTATACATGAAATTGTTAAAGATTAGAATATATACAATTGTTATTTGCTAGTATATTGAAGATTTATCTATTTTCATATACCTGTTAAAAAATAAAATGTTAACTGTAATTCAAGTAATCAATTTTCCTTTATAATTTGCACAAGTTGTCGAAAAATTTATTGTTTTGAATGTTTTTACGATAACTATCACTCTGGAACCTGCATTTAATAAATATTAATAAACATACAATAAATATTTTAAAACTCATGGATGGAAAAAAATTATAAAAAAAACTTTCCCCATGAAGGATCGAACACAAACTAGAAGCACGAGAAGCGAGAACACTACTACATAACCTAGCTCGTCACTTGATGAACAAACGCATTTAAAATAATATAAACATATATACAACTAAAATCAAAACTTCAGAAGCTTTTTTCTCAAAATTGGCTTCGCGTTAGGATGAAATACTTTATCACGATAACATCCTACTAGTATACTACTAATATACCAAAGCTTGTTAAAATCCGTAAGGGCACAACCGTAAGGTCTCCTTGTTAAACCACTTTCATAATTATTGGAATATATATTTAACTTTCTATCTATCTATCTATCTATCTCTCTCTCTCTTAGGATTATTAAGATGAAACAAAAGTTCGTGCATTTTTATTTTATTAATATTTCCAAAGAAAATTGTACAAAAATAACCCATTATGAGTAATTTCAAAGTAAAGTTTCAACACAATGAACGCACACGAACTTTTGATTCAGTTTAATATTATCGAAAGGTACTTTGTATAGTTGTACGTTTGGTTAAGATACGTTTCAGAAAATGGGTACGTAAATTATTCCTTATCTTAAACTACTCTCAATAAGTAACATCTTAACATCAATTGATAAGGTCTCCAGTGGCAAAATTCTACTACTCTGAACTAAGTATCCGTTCGTGGTGTGGTAAAGAGAACAGATCTAAGAGAAACTTCTGAAGTCTCTAGGGTCAATTCTTAACAGTTTGGTCAACCCTGTAAAGCTACTCACGTGTTACATCGAAACATTAATATTCTATGATCTTCACCGTGTCACGTTTTTGTATTCTTACCTTCGCGTGTTTATTTTATACTTATCCGTAGAAAACGAGTTTAAAAATCGGTTTTTCGTTTTTTTTTCTACCTTCCAAACTTTTCCTAAAACCAAATTGTCTTCAAATTCGATAAAAGTAACGTTTTAACCAGTTAACTGTGTCGATCATTTTGCAAAGTGCGCCCTAGTGTGTGTCGCAATAATCAACCGATGACGGATATAGTCGTCAAACACAGAGTAAGTGGTGCTGTTGAAATATTCAGTCAAAAAGACGACTTTATTTTAGAAAATCAATGAATTTATGAGTAATATTTAAACAATGGATCACCGTAAAGCTATATTTACACAAATTAACTAAAAACTTAAAAAAAAATCAAATATTTAACAAACAAACAAACAAACAAAATTTTATTTTTTTTTTCTTTGGTTAGACATCGCGGACATCATCGCAGATGGAGAATCTAATATACTTTGTTTTTTTGGTTATGACACGTCAAGATAATAATCGAGATAATCAAAGATCTAGTGTCCAACTGAAATTATCTATAATTTTCATTTGTTTATTTCATTTCGTCCTGACCCCTAAACATTCTAAACATATTATTATTTACGAATATAATTTATTTTTCGCCAGAATTACAATTTAAATATCAAATTGTATGAAAATTTGACGCATGACGGATATAGTCGTCAAAACACAAAATTCTGCCATTCTTCCATGACGGATATAGTCGTCAAATACACTTAACTGGTTAACCCTTCTTTGCATGATGATGGAAATTTCAATCATAATATTTAGTCAACAAAAAAAGGTACTCAAAACCCTTGTACTGTATATTTGTTGTTGCTAGCAACTTTTTAAGCGACTATTGCGTACAACAAAACGCAGTTGTCAAAAAATAGCACTAGGATTTTTTTAAATATTTTTCCTTTAATCTGGAGCATTAATTACATCACCCTGATTTATTTTAAAAAAAAGAAAAAATCATGCAAAGAAGGGTTAAGAAACGTTCTTGAATGTATAGGGTATCCAACATAACTCTAGTCACGATTTTTCAAATACTTGCGATAACCTGACAAAAAAATTACTTTAAACAAAAGTTGATCTGTTTTTGATTGACTATATATATAGTATACAACATTTCTTTGCTTTGAAGGTCATCTAAAAGTCATAATATACTATATCGTTGAATTCGTATTAATATGGGCTATGAATACTGTAAAGTACAAAATACTAAGTGCCATTTAAAAAAATTAATGTAGCCTTAACCCTTTGACCTATAACCACGAGTCAGACTCGTGGTGAAAAATTTGTGCCATAAGCGAAAACCACGAGTCTAACTCGTGGTAAAGAATTTGTGCCATAAACAAAAGCCACGAGTCTAACTCGTGGTAAAGAATTTGTGCCATAAACRAAAGCCACGAGTCAGACTCGTGGTGAGGAATCGGTGCATAAGATGCCGCGTATTATTCGAACAAGCGATTGGATTTATTCCACATCCAATACTTTTTCTTTGATTGAAAAAAAAAACCATCAATGATCATCATGATTTTTTTTTTTTTTCATTCACTTAACTAAGTATTCATTTATAAATTGCTATTGATTCATTATTTTAAAATAATAAATTATTTTTGTCAACTGATTAATTGATTATGATTGCACCTTAGACGTCTAAAAATTATTATTTGTACCTACACATTGTTTATTATTTAACAACTCCTTTCATTGCTCTGAAAAACATATGTCATGAAAGTTACACATTTTGCACCAGTTCAAGTACGCGGCTGAACAGATGAATGGCACGGCGCGCGACCGATTCTCTTGTTTATTATGGCACGCACAATTGGCAGATATCGTGTAGGCCAAGGGGTTAAAAAAAACATTAAAAGAAAAAATATTTTTGAACATTTTTTTGATTGTAATATATAATCAATGAAAAACAGATCAAACTTTTGTTTAAAGTATTTTTTTGTCAGGTTATATCGCAAGTATTTGAAAAATCATGACTACAATTGTATGGGACACTCTGTATAATATCTAACGTTTAGAATGATTCTTACAGAAATTGATGTTGGATTTCATTTATCCTTTTTAACATTTTCGATTTTTATTTTTTTTCAGTCCGATTTATGTCGAACAGTAAGTAAAGTCGAATGATCAGTGAAATAAAATGAACGATAAATAAAATTTCATATTAGCTCCACTCGGCGTTCATAAAAACGGAATCTTTTCGATGCAATGCTCTAGAGAATAACAAATAGAAATAGAGAAATGCAATAAGAGAGAGAGAGAGAGAGAGAGACAGAGAAAGAAATAAAGAAAGAAAGAGAAGGATAAGTTTGCTGCATATTTTATTTCGACGTCCGGGAGAATTCTAGGTCTGAATCGCAAACCGAGCTTCATGAAAATTCATATAAACGGTTCAGACGGTTTTCGTCCCTAAATTACGTTTTAGCTCAACGATTTATGAAAGAAATATTCTATATAACTGATAGCAAGCATCATACGTGGCGTACGTTCACTCTGCCGGAAAACAACGGCTCCATTATGAATCTCTCTCGTGCATCTGTTTCAACGATGATTATTATTGGAGCATGTAAATTATATTCATTTTCTCTCTCTCTCTCTCTCTACTTGATTATTTTTTTTTTTAATGCACCTATCTATTTCTACGATATTCTTTCTACGAGAGTTCAATTAAACGTGTTATTCCACATAATTCACATAATTCATTTCAATGGAAAACGTTTACGCGTGAACGAGTAGGATTTTGGTGGTGTGTTTTTTTGGTTTTGTTTTGTTTTGTTCTTTTCTATTGTTCTTTTTTTCTTGTATTGTTTAATCCCAACGCAATTATGCCAATAACACGGATCCTTTTATATATATATGTATGTATTTTATATTATCGATGGTTCTAGCATAGCTTATTATTATTATTATTATTTGCTATGTAATTTGTTCTAGTGAGAATAATATAATAGTCAGGTGTTAAACCAATCAAATAATAAAGGAACGTTATATAATAATTATATAAACGCTTGACAACGAAACTTGCCGTGTCATTAATATGTAACGATTTTCTATAACGCGAGATTTATCGTATTGTTTATTACACGTTGGATATTTATATAACATTTATTATAGGCACATGCGATAAAATAATATAATAATAAATTATATCATAGGGATATATACGTGTTATTCAAAAATAATTCTCGGATTTTAATCTTGTTCAACATCCGCTTTCCTTCATTGTTTGTCATTATAATCCATAGATACGCAGAAAAATACGCGTAACTCGTATATCGTTCGATTTATAAACAAATAAACAAACAAACAAAATAATAGTCGTTTCATTTTTCATCCTTGTCTAAGTTTACAAAATAAATTGATCGAACATTACGATTATTCAAATATTTGTAAGGATCGAACTCTCGTTATATGAGCCGCTTATTTTAAAAGTGGCCTAAATCCATTTACCTTCAAATCGAGATATTTAAAGTTTTGCGTTTCAATGAATTTAAAAATATACGTATAGGATACTAATGATTTATACTGCTTAAGCGTATCTAAGGATGTTTAAATTTAAAGTTCCTGTTAAAATAGTGGCAATTATTAAGTAAATAACATGCGTTTTCTTATCAAGAATGGAGTTGGGCCACTTTCAAAATTAACAGCCAGATTCATTATCAAATTTGAAGGTGCCCAAGTCCATTCAACATAATTTAAGATGTTTCAAATTGAAAAAAAAACAATACTGAATTTGTTTTATATATGTTGAAAACACTTCGGAAACATAATTTATGCGATTCAAAAGATTTTTTAATTCATTACAGAACATAAAAAATTACAAACATAAATTTATTACAAAACAATTTACTATTCGTCTACATTTTATGTGTGTGTAAGGGATTTGAAGAAATCATGATGTTCTGGTGGTATGTATCGTAATAAGTCAATTATGTCCTTGAATTTTGCGGTTGTAATTTGTCTGATATTTTTATACAGTGATGTCAATACAATATTTTCGAACTTTCTTGGTCTATCCCGACGTGGTAATAAATTCAGGACTTTAAAATTTTCGTTCTCATTCATTGATGTCTTATAGAAAATTTTATACGGTTTATTTTTGACAAAACGTATCCAACATATTTCAAACCAGTTTATTGGTTCTCCGTTAGAATTCTTTACCCTTTKAAAAATTGCGTCTTCTAATAATTTTGTTGATTCAAAATCTTCTTGTTTCATTTCATGTACAATAAAGTTATTACMTTTCCGACACTTTTCGATAATATTGTAATAATCTCGGGGGACAAACAGTAAATTATTATTAACGTTTTTATTATATTGCGTTTATAATATGCTACTGAAGTAGCAGTAATTTAAGTGTAAATGGATTTAGGCCACTTTCAAAATAAACGGCTCAGTTATTCAACTAACTCTGAAAACTTATGTGTCCAGAATTATCGTATTTACCCGGAATATAAGTAATCTTAAATGCTTTATTGATAGATAATTTGAAGTTGTAGATGTAACCATGCGTAATCGAAAATAATTGACAAATGGAGTTAGGCCACTTTCAAAATAAACGGCTCATATAATTTACTCCTAGTTGATAGAAAAAAAAAAAAGAAAAAGAACACGTAATTATCTTTCACTTTATCATATTTTAACAAATGTAATATAACCAAACACCCCATTTCTCGTTCACTTTCTTTTTTTAATATATAATTAAACAAAAAAATATATAAAAAATATTTATATAATTTAAAATACTATATATTATATAAATTTTAATATATCAAATTTTCTTTTCAAACTTAACGAAACTTGACGAACTGTAAAATAAAAAATTAAAATATTCAAATAGTATTCTAGAAATAATGGAACATATTTTTCGAGTTTAACATCGGTGGATGAGTTGGGATCGATATTATTCGGTCGTGATCAAAAGGGCTAACTTGTTCCTTGGGTTAATTATTACGCGATCGATTATTCGTAGTCTATTATCATCGCATTCATCGGCTCGCATACATACACATACACACATACATACATACATATATATACACATACGAACGAACGAACGGCAAATGATTTTTCGACAACGTTTCCAAACACCTGCGTCCGACACGAGACATCGTTTTAAACCGCTAACGCTTTCGAACAAATGAGAGAAAGAGAGAGAGAGAGAGAGAGAGAGAGAGAGAGAGAGAGAGAAAACAAAGTATGGCAGATTGCTGCACATGCCGAAACAAGCTGACAATAAGCCCACGTTCCACAAATTTTTCATTTTCGTTTTCACATGTGTCCGATACATCAAAGGGAACGAGAGAAACCGATATACAGTATCACATATTTATAGTTATGTGTTGTGTGTCTCTGCGTGTGAGTAGATATTCACGATAGAATTCACACTAAACACGAACGAATAACCGTTGTTGATCGTCATTGTCCCGTTTCCGGGAAAAAAAAAGAGAAAGAAGATATCGTCGAGCAAATTTAATTCACACTGGCGTGGTAACGATTGGTTAAATATTCTATGCCGTGTTCACCGTTTCGCTGCTGCCTATTCCTATCGATGTGTCCCGAGCGACGGGGGTTTGGTAATAACGAGAGGTAGGTAACGTTTGAAAAACAAAAAGAAAGAAAAAAAAAAAAAAAGAAACAGTAAGGGGATATAAAAAAAAAGAAAAAAAAAAAAAAACAAAAAAGATACTATGAGAGTACCAAAAATGTGCATGAAAAAAATTGATGCGAAAGAAAACGGGGAAAAACAAACAGACAGAAATTTGGTGTCGTTTAACAATATATTATTATATCCGAAGAAACAATGAAATAAAACTCGAAATTTGATTGAACCATCTATGGGCCGAATTTTTGTTATAAATAAAAAAAAAATAAGTGCAACTAAAAATCTCAACGATTATAAACATGTATATGCAAATGACAAAAAAATTTTCCGGTTTAAACAATTTTAATTCACTGTGTAACTTTCAGGTAACAACGGCCCACAATGTTTCCATTTCTGCGTAGAAAAATTGAAACGTGAAATTCTACGAAGTATTTTTCACCTGGCGTTAAACGTAAATGTACATTGCATTTTGAACATTTTATTTTCGGAATTCCATTACACCCAGGATTTTTGCAACGTCTTCTGTTGTTCGAAAAAAATTGGCCAATGTACTACTTCATCTTTCCGCACGTTTTGTACTGGAAGTACTGTATTTGGTCTCCTTTTTTTATTTTTATCTAATTGTTTATCGACATTGGTAGAAACAAGACACTCTTTTTTCTTACGGATTCCTTTGTGCTCCTGACATAAACAAAATGCAATGTCAATTTTAAATGTCAATAAATT
>NW_014569785.1:16103-19429 GCF_001313835.1 Polistes canadensis
CTGTATCATAAAAAAAAAGTAACAAAATGATATTTGAAATGCAAAAAGATAAGTTGTTATTAATATTTAAACTCACAATTATAATATACATAATTTTTTATTCGGTAAATACCAACAGAAGCACAAATAATATATCAATTGAAAAAAAAGGTTTTGCTTGCCTCTACTGCAAACACCTTGCACAGCATTTATTTAGTTATTTCAGGTTGATGGTATTAGCAACTATCATGAATATTGGTATTAGTTGTCTGAGAAACATTATACAATTGAGATATATACACCATCTCATTAAAAAAACTTAAATTATTTGATAAAATGCCGAAAAATGATCATGTTACCTGAAAGTAACACAGGCCCATAGAGGGTTAAATTGTTTTTAATAAAACCAAACATATATATATGAAATTTATTTGAGGAGGCATGTTAAATTCGGACGTTAATACCGAAAGATATCAATTTTTCAGATAAATAATTCGTGATAAGGGTTTAACACGTTCCACGAGTTAAAGATGAGAGGATATAACTATGTTCTATCTATCTATCTTTCATAGCTTGCTCGATAAGGATTATCTTGGATTGAACTAGTAGTTGTAGTCGTTCATTGGTCAGCCGATCCTCTAATAAGTAATAACAGTCAATATTAATCGGACGGAGAAACGTGTGAACAACGACGCATGCCAACTCAATGAATAATTCGAAATTGTGATAAGTAGATTAAATAAAATATTTATCTCAATTGTCAGCGAATATTGTTCTTATCATATATAGTTTAAACGTTAATCTGTAATTTTATTTAACAGATATTTTTGATGAAAAATAACGATCACACGTATGATCGTGAAATAAAACGAATTAATTTTCGATTAATAATAATCTCTTTGATCCTCGTCTTGAAATAATTTATTCATATATATATATACAATATTATTATATCATTCATTTATTTAAAATCAAGCTTTTCGAGAACGTAATTATTAATTTGACAAAAGATATTTGATATTAAAATTTTCTATTGGATTGTTAAAGGTTTAACAAAAATAGTGGGGGACCACTTTTTCAATCGGTTTTTTTTTTTTCAAACAATGAGACCACCACAAAAGGATGTCTATGTTTTAATGGAAACAAAGCTACAACACATCACGCTCAGATATATCTCGTAAGATCAAAGGACGTCAGTCGCACGCTCTCTTATCTTTGAATTCGTTCCATCTTGTCGTCTTCGTTGTAATATATGTAATAGGAAGGTAAAACAAGGGGACCTTTAAACAAACCCTGCTAGGATTTAACTAAACTACACCTCGTCATTTTCACAAAGACTCCTCACTGACAAAACAGATGCATTCGCGTGCATGCCACATCATCTGCACGAAATCATAATACAAATTGGACCGTTTATTTTGAAATTAGTGGTGCAAGTAGATTTTTTGTTTATTCAAACATTTGCATATTGTGGCCAATTGAAAAATATTCATTAATTATATAATGTCAAATCTCTGTGGTAAATGTTTCTATTAATTTATCGATATATAATTTGTGATATTATATATGCTAATTTAAGGGGTTACATGGGTTTGGGACTTTCAAAAAAATTTTTTTTTCTTTTTTTTTAATTCTACAACTCATCTAGAATATTGTATTCAATTTTGTAGTCGATAGGAGTAGTAGTTTTACAGATAGAGTTCTACACTTTAATGGCTCTTATACCAGCACTCAAATCTTTAAACGCTTTTTCTAAAGTCGGTTGTCAAGATTTCTCAAAAACTATTTAACCGATTTTGATGAAATTTGCTACTCGTCTTCGTGATACTATTGACAAGGACTTGGACGAAGGATTTTCGTTTTTTTCATAAAATCGAATTTTAAGAAACCAAAATGTGGTGCAAATTGTAGCGAAATTTGAATGTTCTTGCTAAAAACGTTGCCAAAAATCCAAATTTTAATTTTTTTCTTTTTCCTTCGTCCAGTTTCTAGTTTTAAGTATTCMCTAAAAGAYCCTATTTTTTCAACAGWAAAACCCCCATCGTTTATAAGTTCTGCTGTCAACGCGAAAACACTTTTTTTCGGTGGGGTCACCGGAAATGACGTCGCAATGGCTGAGTTTAAAATATTTTGCAACCAAAAATTCAGAAAATGTTCTTTAAATATGTATCTTAAATGCTATAAAAAGTTTTAATAAGAATTTCATTTTTTATATAGAAAAAAAAATTGTTGAAAATATGCTATTTTTTCCTGGTGTAAACCCATGTAACCCCTTAATGAAAATAATAAATATTTACAGGCTGCAAATGTAAACTTACACCATTTGCAAAATAAACGATCGAATTTTTATCAAACATTTATGTTAAATTTTTCTCTTCTTGTTATTAACAGGAATTTTCTCTTTTTCTAACGAGAATATTTAGCTTTTACCTTGTTAGTTCTCAGAAAAATGGATAAAATAAGAAAAACAAAAAGTATAGTAGATAACATTCGTCCAACGATGAGAAGAAAAGACGCGTCCATTGGGAACACCCGTCGACCTTTTTCGAATCTTCTTCAAAGAAAAGAACGAGTCTCGAATATAGATGAGCATAGTCGGCATTTTTATATCTTACCCCTTTCGTCTCTACCTACCACCTACCTATATACGTTTTTACCTTCTGCACGGTTGCCCCTCGAACTTACTTTTTCCCTATCTCAAATCTGGACGCCATTTTTTCCCCGTTAACTTAACACCATTCCCTATTTCCCTCCTTTAACTTCTACAACGATCAAAAATAATGATACGTCATTTTTTATTTGATTTTATTTGATTTTATTTGATTTTATTTTACGGGATAAACTTGTTAACACAAAATTTACAAAAAATAAAAGGTCGGATAATAAGAAATAAATATTGTTAGAGAAACAAATAAATATAATTAAAGAAAAGAAAAAGAAAGACAGTTACAGTAGTAAGACGCGTGTTATGTTTTATTTTATTTGATTTTATTTTATTTGATTTTACGGGATAAATTTGTTAACACAAAATTTACAAAAATAAGGTCAAATAATAAGAAATAAATATTTTTAGAGAAACAAATAAATATAATTAAAGAAAAAAAAATAAAGATAGTTACAGTAGTAAGACGCGTGTTATGTTTTATTTTATTTTATTTTATTTTATTTTACGGGATAAAATCGTTAACACAAAATTTACAAAAAGAAAAAGGTTGGATAATAAGAAGTAAATATTGTTAGAGAAAAAAATAAATATAATTAAAGAAAAAGAAAATAAAGATAGTTACAGTAGTAATACGCGTTTTATATTTTATTTAACTTCTACAACGATCAAAAATAATGATACG
>NW_014569785.1:20625-23268 GCF_001313835.1 Polistes canadensis
ATTTTATTTGATTTTATTTTACGGGATAAACTTGTTAACACAAAATTTACAAAAATTGGTCGAATAATAAGAAATAAATATTGTTACAGAAAAAAATAAATATAATTAAAGAAAAAAAAAATAAAGATAGTTACAATAGTAAGACGCGTGTTATGTCATAATATAAATATCGATTTCGAATTACCCCTGGGTGACTACTTGAAATCAAATCTAGAAAAGTAGCAGACATTTGGCGTACGCTACGAATCTTGTTCAAGTATCGATGAAAACGTTCAAAATCGTACGATATCAAAAAAGGAAAATAATAATCCTCGTATCACTCGTTTGTCTCGAATATCGATACGGAAACGTTCGAGTACCGTTCAAATGGATTATTTATTGCCAAGAAAAATGATGTAGCATCGTTTCGAAAGTATGAAACGTTAAAGGATTTGCAACACGTTTCTGATACATGTGTTTCTTGGCTAACATAAGTTCCTGCTTCGCGTTAAAACTGAGATAACTGAGACAAGGAATATTAGAAGATTCGATTTTTGCGATTATTTTATATTCATCCCCTATCACCTCCTATTTTTATTTTTCAAAATTAAAACTTCCTTAGTATCGTTGTGATTTGAAAACGAAAAATAGAACAAACATTTACATTTATAGGTCATCAACGAGAATTGAATCAAATCCCACCAAAAGTATCGCGAATTTTTGAAAATAATTATGATCACAAATTCTAATAATTAAATTTTGCATCGGATACAACGTTCCCATTAATTGAGTTCCTTGCCATTAAATTTAATTAAAAAATATGTAACAGTAGCATTGAATTGGCAACAAAATCAAAAACAATTATTGACAGCTGTATTTTAAAAATATATTGATCAAATCCAAAAAACAAAAGTATTAATTTCATACTTTAATTAACATAAATCACACGTGTCATTTGTTTAAAATTGAAAACTGGGTTGAGTTTGTATAAAATCTAAACAAGTTTAGTTTTCTAAATGTTTCACTTCTACCCCGTGTGAATTGCACGCGTGTATTATTTTTATTATTTTTACATAATGGTACATAATAAATATCCATCGTATAAAAGGAAAATATGTCACGGGAACATGCAAAACGTTGGAACACGTTTTCCTTATGCGAACACGTTTCCATTCTTATTCTTCAAAAACCACCAAGAAATTTGTTCCTACCTACCTACATACGAATACACACGTATCTTCAAATTTTCAATCTTCCAACGTTCTAATTTTACTCTTGAGAATTTTCTTCATTTTTCTTTTCTTATCTTTTCTATTCTATTCTTATCTTTTTTCTTCTTTACTCTTTGTTTGTTTGTTTGTTTGTTTTTTTTTTTTTTAAAATCCTTTGAAATCGTCCAAAAGTTTTTGCTCGTTTTACTTCGATACTAAAATCGAGGGAAATTGGAACGAACGAACGAACGAACGAACTGAATTCTGCGGTTTGAAAACGATGAAAAGAAAAGAGAAAATAGAAAGAGATAACAAAGAATCGGATAGGTGGAAAAAGGGTGTGGGCTTGGTGGGGTGGGAGTGGGAGTGGATAGGGGGTTTAGTAGTAATTAACGGACTCAACTACCGCAGTGCTTTTCTAGGAAACTTCAAGTTCAATTAGAAATTCAATCTCGCGGTCGTTGTTTTAGGTTCACGGTGTAATTTCAATCCAGTCCCGTGAGTATTTCGAGGTCGTATTCAAACCTCACATCTGTCAACACCGTAACATCTGGTCTTTCTATTCATAAGCGTGTAAATATCGGGGACATCGATAAAAGCGATATTCAACGCAGCCGGTAAGGGTGGAGGGGTGGAAGGGGGTTAGATAAAGATGAAGATAGACATTTTCAAGCATTCACAATTCGGTTTTCTTTCTATTCTTATTGTTTTTCTCGATCCACGGACAATCGATTTATTTCTTATCTTTTTTTTTTAAGTAAAAAGAAAAAAGATAACATTGTGATACTCTTAGGAATGAGACAATGTGTTTTAAGTTTAAAAAGCACAAGTTTTCAGCGGTAGAAAGTAAAGAAAAGGAAATACGAGACATGAGTAAAATGTGAATGAAGGAAAACAGCCAAGCTAGTCAACGAATTTCTTATACTTAAGCGGAAAACTTTTTCACGATGATCTAGAAAAGGATGAAGAAGTTTTCTTCTATTTTTAGTTTAAGATTTCTCTTAGCGCAAAAGAAGCATAGAATACTTTTGGACTTTTGACATTCCTAATAACGTAACTATCAAGCGTGACAGTCTCTCTTCAGTTCGTAAACTCGTAAACTCGCTTGGTATTTCAAAAGGGCAAACGAGAAACATCTACTTCGAACAAAAGATTCTCTCTCTCTCTCTCTCTCTTTGTCTTACTTCCTTTTCACAAAGATCATGGTCGTCTGTGAATTCGTGATTAGTATCTTCGCACAGAATAAAAAAGGCAAAAAATAAAAGGAATACAGTCAAACCTCCTATAACGCTGTAAGTGCGTTCCGCGTTATATGGAAACCGCGTTATAAGAAATTGGGATTTAACCGTACAAACCAAGCTAATTCGTAGCGCGTTGTATGGAAACCGGCTACCGCGTTGTATGGAAACAGCGCTATAAGAAACACAGATTTTAGTACAAATCACATCATTCG
>NW_014569785.1:24963-26072 GCF_001313835.1 Polistes canadensis
GTTTGTTTGTTTGTTAAATATTTGATTTTTTTTAAGTTTTTCGTTAATTTGTGTAGATATAGCTTTACGTTGATTCATTGTTTAAATATTACTTATAAATTCATTCAATTTCTAAAATAAAGTCGTCTTTTTGACCGAATATTTCAACAGCGCCACTTACTCTGTGTTTGACGACTATATCCGTCATCGCTTGATTATCGCGACACACACTAGGGCGCACTTTGCAAAATGATCGACACAAAAATCAAAACTTTTACAGCTTTTTTCTCAAAATTGGCTTCGCATTAGGATAAAATACTTTACCACGATAACACCCTACTAGTATACTACTAATATACTAAAGCTCGTTAAAATCCGTGAGGACACAACCGTAAAGTCTCCTTGTTAAACCGAATTATGATAATCGCGTGAAAAGTATATTCCGAGGAGACTGTTGAAAAAAGAAAAAAAAAAAAAAAAAAAAAAAAAAAAAAAAAAAAAAATATTTTCATTTTCCTTCCGTTCCCTTTTTTTCCCTCGTTAACTCCCTTATCTTTCTTTGTTCGCATCAATGAACGTGTCATTCCTTTCATATGAATCTTCAAAGGTATATATATATATATATGTATATGTATATATATGTATATATATACTTAGGTATATACCAACGTATCAGCAGTTCGTAGTAGCTTCAATGTTTCAACTTCTCGATGAAAGAGGAGAAAAGGTTGCCTCGAGGGAAATAAAACGTGCAGAGCTAGGAAGAATCTTCTTCTGACATCTAACTTTATTTTTTTTACGAATTGTCGTTTGTTCTTTTTGGTAAAATCGACTGTGTGTGTGGTTTTTCAACGTTGTTACTTTTTCGATAAAAAAATAGCAAAGATCTTCTTGATCATTTACGAAATATCAAAGAAAATAATTCAATGGTGCGTATTAAACAAATGTATTTATACATCATACCATATCTACGTTTGTGTAAAGTAATTTGAAAATATTTGAAATATACTAAAAATTACATATTAAGGATATATAATTAGGGAAATAAGAGGATAATATAAATTCCGTGTCAAAAATAAAATTCAATTAAATGTTACGCCTACCACCTACGTTAACGTAAAGTAATTGAC